>NW_022196905.1:192400504-192433427 GCF_008632895.1 Mastomys coucha
TCTCTCTCTCTCTCTCTCTCTCTCACACACACACACACACATGTACATGTGTATGTATCTTTTAAAATTAAGTTTGATCGTCAATAATTTCTTGCACATGTGATGTGTGCATTCATTTTATTCCAATCCCTTAGTTCTCCTACATACACCTTTATTTGACCTCATTATATGTATTAATCCCCTTCCCACACTCTTTTGAGACCCACTGAGTTTAAGCAAGATTATCTGGGTTTGTTACTATTCACTTAGTATGCTAAGCTCCTCAGTGGGTACACAAATAAAGATATTGGCTACCCCTCTCTCAGACATCATCATTAACTAGGTATTTTGTGAAGCATGAAGACAGAGTCACATTAGCTGTACCACAAACCCTTCACTACCTGTGGAGACTGCTATAACTTCTGTGATATCATAGCTGCATTGTCTGTGTTGCATCCAGAATATGTCATTTCAGAGAATTTCACATACAACTGTTTTCTGATATTCTAAATAGTTATATATCATCAGAAGTGTTGTCATTCATTTTGTATCCTAGATACACAAAAGAGATGCTGTTCTGTCTTAACATCTAAGAGACACCTTAGTGTAACAGTAGACCTGTATCCAGTGGCTTACTTTGTGATTCTTGAAATTATTAGAATTCTGTATTGTTGTGTGATAGAAAAAAATATCTGCGATATGCTAATCTATCTTCTTGTTAGGCTCTGACTTAATCTTTGCCACAGTTAACGTAGTGAAATGATTTCTTTATTTGGCAAAATGACATATATACATCTCCTCATTGTTATCAAAGTTCAGTCAAGACTACTGCCTTGCACCTGTGAGAATCTAGATGAGTCTTTTCCCTTGTTTAATAATTACAATAACAGTACACACATGCACACTCACATCATTTCAAAATCAATATTTTTAAATAGATATTTTGTCTTCTTCTATTTTCACTTTCTATTTTATTTACAAATATAGTACAGTTTTTTCATAGCTGCAAAATCAACTATCTAATACTTTGAGTAAATAAAAGATAATTTTTCTTCTAAACAGAAATCCAGTTTTAAAATTTAGTTCCCTTATTTTGTCTTTTTAATTAGTTCCATTTTCATTACAAATTTGATTTCTCTGAAACACACCAAATATGTCATCTACAATTTAATATTTTAATTGAGATTTTCAAGAATCCTATTCTGAAAGTTGGATTCTCAAAAGTTTTTCAGGCACATTTAATTCCATAATAATCTTCTATACATTGCTATCAAGCCCAACTCCTCATTTCTTTAATCATTCTATATCTTTCCTAGACAAAGCATTTTCTGTAGCCATGAAAGATAAATAACCTTAATTCCATCATACTCCTCCACTACTAAAAGTTGAGTAGAATATTGCTGTTAATTTAAAATATATTCTCCCTTTCATGCTTCAATTGTGCTAACTACATTTTACAAATTCTTTAGAATCATTTTACTTTTCCATGAGACTCACTGTCAGCAACCTTACACCTTTATACTTTTCTCAGCAAAAGAGATGAAAGATGTGTGTGCACATAAGGAATGATACTTCATAGAACGTAGTATATTTCTCTGTAAACCATAAGATCCAATAATGTGTTAGTTCTTAGTCTATTACCAAATACTTCATGGAAATAAGTTTGGGAGAAGAAATATTTAATTTTAGCCTATGATCAGTTGGCTCCACTGGTTTACAAATTATTTTGAAGCAGAATAACAAGGAAATTGAAGCATGAAGAAGTACTAAAGTGTTCTCATTGACAGTGTCCAGGAAGGAATGGGGTAGTGATAGAGAAAACTGTAGCAAGATTATGCTCCTCTGCTTTACACTCCCAGAGGGTTGTACTTCCAGCTACCTGCCCAAGGACATTTTGTATCTGCAAATTAAACACACACACGCACACACACATGCACATGCACACACATACACACATACACACACACACACATGCACACACACATGCACACGCATACATACACACACACACACACAAACACACACACACACACACCATCTAGCTTAATGGCTGGCCAATTCTCATCCTCTCCCTTGCTACCTTAGGCTCAACAGGGGAAATGGCCAGTGGTCACTTATCCAAAATCTAACATGGCTGGTTGGCTTTATCTCCTGCAGCTCCTATGTCTACCCATATTCTACCAGTTCATGACAATTTCTCTTTCTCCCTTCCCTCTGTTTTAGCCCTTCCCTGTCTCCCTCTGTCCAACCATTAGTCACTGGCACCTTTATTGATTGATCAAAAACCAACAGAGGACAAGAACCTTACTGTTTGGACCCGTAGATTCCCAATTAAATCAAGACATTAAAAACAATTTCCAATAGAATGTAGGGTAGTGGTCTGTTCAGGCAATCTAGGGCCAGGTGAGTAATAGGCCTAGAACCCTGGAGCACACAGTGGGCAATTTCATTTCAAAAGGAACAGTAGGTGTTCGGCCAGAACTCCTGAGTCTTTGGCCTGTTTCAGTCACAACCTCTCACAGCTGCTCTCCACAGGAGATGCATGCCCTATCAGATAGACAATGCCACAAGCTCCCAGCATTCT
Source organism: Mastomys coucha (assembly GCF_008632895.1). Classification (NCBI taxonomy): domain Eukaryota; kingdom Metazoa; phylum Chordata; class Mammalia; order Rodentia; family Muridae; genus Mastomys; species Mastomys coucha. The sequence goes on from NW_022196905.1 coordinate 192,403,068, forward strand.
AGCTGGACCTTACCCCAAGTCTCTGACCACAGCGAGGCATGCCTTGGCCCACAGACAGAGAGCTATGCAAGATGGAGACCTTGTTACCACAATAGATACCAGAGATATTCAGTCCTTTTAGCAATGAATCCACTAATAAAGCATTCATGATTCAGTCCTCTGTCTGAGTAAGCATCTCATCTGTGAGGACCAATGTATTGAAGGCCAAGTATTCATCACATGTCCATTGAAGGAATCAAATATTGACTCATTTCTTAATTTGGTTTGAGAATGAAGTTCTTGAAGATATAGAAGAAAACAGCCAAAATTAGTTTTGGAGGTAGATGCCAATATACTTGATTTTTGCAGGGAAATTTTATTAAACTATAAATAGAAAATATATTTTAATTCAAAATGTTCCCTGAAAGTGATCACTAGTCATATTTCTAATCATGAACATTCACAGAATTCACCAAGACACACCATGACATATCCATTTTATTGTATGTACAGAAACTGGTGGTTTTTCAGGCATATATTTTCTTCCATATGGCTCAAAATTAAGTAATCAAATCTAAAGCAACACAAATTTCTACCAGCAAATACGTGTCTATCTTTTTATTATTTTCTGACATCCTTAAAAACAATAACAATAAAGTAAGGCAAAAAAATATTTTCTTTAAAATTATTGTTTCCAAAAGTGATAATATATGTTTTCTATCAAAATTATTAAAAAAGACTGCTATACTATGTACTATTCAGAAAAGCCAATATTTTTGTATTAAAAAAAAACATATCTTTTAGAATGCTGCTTTGTGTGCTTTGAATATGCAAAAATATTGATGCACATGAGGCTATCATGAGTGTACTTCTATCCATGTGACATATAAGGAGTAAAGGAGGTATATTACAAAGCCCACTTTACTTACAATGTGTTGCTGCCTTACCAACCAGCAGAAATAAGGAGGCGACCACGAACCCTTCTCCAAGCAGTTTATTCAGGAACCTTGTACTACAAAATCATTCGTTCATCTTTTCTTCTTTCTTAGCTAGCTTCTACTATTACTCTCTCTCTACTATTACTTACTCTATTACTCTCTAGCCCCAGCCCTCACGGGTTAAATACTTTCCCTGGTCCCAATCAGCATCAGCTATGTGGCAAAGCATAATAGGCTGAGGGAAATCATGCCAGCTTACATCACAAACTGGAGGCACTCAGCTTTTCCCATTAAGGGCTTGTTTATCACAATGCTCTCTGCTCTGGCCGAAGACCAGGTGTTCAATATATATAGGATGGCAGCTGCGGCTCCCCATAACAATGAATTGTACAATGCATAGTATGTTTTTTAATTCCTTGCATGAAATTTATTTTGTGAGCATGATTTAATCCTTGCATTCCTACAAATATATGGAGGAGGGGTAATGAAGGATCATGACATACATGAGTATCATAATAAAAATGATGCAAGAGAGACTATGCTGGACATGGAGATAAAGTGTAATTAAAAATCAAAACACACCCATTTCTTCATGAAGTCTGTCTGCTATCTCTCTATGTTGCCCTTTTATACTAGACCCATATAGAATTGAGTTTCTTTCTAAGATATTGTTTAACCTAAAGTGCTTTTGCCTATTTTTCTGTTTTTTCATTTAGTTGTAATATTGTCTTCTATTGCTTGATTTTCAACTTTAATTATCTATCATAGTTCTGTGTATGAGCATTCTTTGGATGTTCATAAGTGAAATCTTTGTTAGCTATCTGTTTCTTCCATCACTTCCTAAAATTCAGATAGATTATTTTATCTCCAAGATAGTATGTTGATATCATATACTAAAGGTTCAATAGATATTTTGACATATTGAAATCTTCTACTCATTAAAATTGCTTATGCTGGGCAGTGGTGGTCCATGCCTTTTATCCCAGCACTTGGGAGCCAGAGGCAGGTGTATTTCTGAGTTTGAGGCCAGTCTGGTCTACAGAGTTAGTTCCAGGACATCCAGGGCTACAAACAGAGAAACTCTGTCTTGAAAAAATAAATAAATAAATAAATAAATAAATAAATAACTTATAAACTAATTTTAATAAAATGAAACAATATATTCTGAAAGTCATAATACAAGTATTGTAAGTTGATAGTTTTATTTATTATCTACCACTGAAAGCCTTACTTCTACCAGATAAAAAATAATACTTCACATTACATAAAGAAATTTGATATTGATAATAACTTAATGCCATTAGAATCTACCAAAACACACATTTTCAAATAATACATTTGAAATACAAGTAATTTTATGGGAGATAGAAAAGTCTCCATACTTAAGAGTGCAGACTGATGTTATAGAGGAATCAAGTTTAATTACCAGCAATCACGTGGCAGGTCACAATTATCTATTGAGTCTATACTCAGGAGAACCAATTTCTCTTCTGGACTCTTTAGGTATGAGTTAACCAAGTGATTTACATGCATACACCCAGATAATAGGGCTATCTGCCTAAATTAATACAGTCATTTAAAATATCCAAAATATTAGTAGCTACATAATTAATCTTACAATATTGTACAGCTATTTTAGAAAGCTATAGCAAATAAAACCATAAATGACTTAGTTCATTTAACAAACATAATGTAGGATTTCTTAAAATCCAACACAAGTAATTCTCTTTGTGACATTGCTGGGATCAGACAACACAGAACTTCTTGCTTGTCCTTTAGCCACATCCTAATGAATTCTGTTGCCTTGGAGAATTTAAATTAAAACCTGCTGCTATGGAGAAAACATTACTGAGTCTACCAGGGCCTTGTGAGAATATGATTATTAACATGTATGTTCCTAGCATTTTTTCTTAGCCTCCCATTTAGCTGTAATATAAAATTTGTATTTGATGAAAATTTTCATTGATGTAAATTTTTAAAGTGTTTACATAGTAAATGATTAGTGATTGCAATAATTAGATTGCAATCCTCCCTCCTAAAATGTTTTTCTCACATTGAATATGTATGGTAACATATACCTATAACATGCAATCTATGATGCTAAACCAATATATTCACAAAGAAGAAATGAAGACAAAGAGCATATGGTGGTACACATGGATCACATTCTGGGCCTTCTGTGGGTTTTAATTCAGTCCCTGAGCAGCAGCAATATAAATCTCATTGGACAAAAAGAAAGGAGAAACATTTCAATTTGACTTCGGTAGCCAATAAAGAGGTGCACAGGCATTTTGTTTCATGATATTTCCATGATTTGTCTTGTATTTAATGTCCTTAATGATCTCTGATCAGAATCCTCACCTTGTTCCAGTATTTAGTTATGTAGAATTAATAAGAGTAGTTCTGTTTCCCAAGAGGTCCAATTAGAACAAGGCATTTTAAATGTCTAAATATAGAAAACATTTACTTGCTTGTCGCGACTACCTGCCAGCAGGAAGGACAACGACAACAGCAGGATTCTTCTCAACCACACTTTATTAGGATCGCCCAAGTTTGAAGCGAGAGAAGGACCCCGCCCTCTGGAGTGGTCGGCTTATAAACCCTATTGTGTGGATGTGTTGATGCCTAATTGGCTCAGCAGTGTCTGCTGACCACTGTGTCACCCATTTGGAGAGGGTGCAGTAGGAAAGGCAAGCATACACAGGTGTGCAGAGTAAACATGCCTATGTGGCTGTCTTTGCGCAGATGTACAGAGTTTACGTGGCTGGTGTTGGCCAGCGCCCAACACTTGCTATTCTTTATTTTCTTATGCAGAATCATTACTAAATAAAACAATTTTAAATGGCTTACATTATTGGTATTTTATTGTAAGTTCATCATGTTGCTTGAATTATGAAAAAAAACCATATCTAAAGCTTTCAGGTTCTTGGTAACTAAACAAGCATCCAGCAGAAATCAGAGGTCATTATCACTGTTGTTCTGTGTATTAGTTGGTCTGCTCAATCAGTTTACTCTATAATATGTCTCATCTGTGCAAAGGTTTGCAGACACCATTTAAGTAATTATTTCCATGTTAATTAATGGATCCTGGTTGACAGTCTAATAATATCACATGGTAGAGCCCATAAAATGCTATATTTTCCCCTGAAATGGACTCATTCTGCAGGTGGTCCATAAGTGTTGTGTTTCTTCCCAGCTATTGTCTCCATGAGGAAATACATCTAAATCTGATGTAACCTTACCACTCATGCACCCACCCAAATAAAGATATAAGAGGACATAGTTAAGTACCGAGGATACAGCCACACTCAGCCACTTTGTTGTCACATAACAGGAATAAGAAACAAAGTTTCTTAAGATATTAAGAAATCGCTCCAGTTATGAATGGGTCCTTACTATAGCAAAGGCTAACTGAAAATTACTTTTTATAGAATGTATCTGATTAATTAGCTATAAAAAACTAGACTGTTAGAGTGAGCAATCTGCATACAAAACAGTAATAAATAAAGGGTTTCATCACTATATCAGGGCTAATACACTAAAATACTTCCTAATTTTTCTAAAATAAAAGGAAGAAAACTGATAGGTTATTACTCTCTTTTACTTGTGATGTTTGCGATTATTGATGATGCTAAGTCTCTGGACATGTATAAAATGTTATTTTCTCTCTGTAAATTGTATCACATAAGGACATAATATATTATTATTCTATAAAATTTAATGGCTTTTCATGTCTTACATAACAAAGACTCATCTTTTCTTGATTTGTGATGTTTAATTTAGTGAGTATTGAGTCTTACTCAATTTTCTATTTTGTTGCATTGCTCTATTTATCTATTCCTGTATAAATTGCATACTAATCTTATTGCTATGCCATTAAGATTAGAGAGTTTTCTTCACTGTTTGAATGTACCATTTATTGAAGATTTTCAGTAACCAAATAGACATGGTGGTGTTAGCAAATCACACACACACACAAACTTCTGAAATATTATTGAGACTATTTATTTTGTGAATTAATTGGCACACCATCCACATGTAAATTTACATCAATCACTACAAAGACAAATCACAACAGGGGGCTTAGCTTTCATCAGGCTCCTGTCTCTCCAGATGCTCAGCTCCTTCATAAATATGCTGATGTTGTTAATGATATCTTCAGTTAAATTACTTTCAAAAGTTGGATATTGCTACTATAAAGAAAATATTTTTTAGCTTGATACATATTTAGAAATTTTGGATATTTTCAGATTTATCCTGGTTTTGTATATTTATTTCCTACTTCTGATTTGGACAGTAGATAGGATCATCTTCAAATGACACTCAGGTGTTGGTAAAAAATATCAACTATCTTCAAGTCTATGTAATTCTATGATTAAAACACCTGGGGAAATGTATGCTAACACACTCATTTATAAGAGGCTAAATGTCAGGAACTGTGTCTCTAAGTAAAAGAGAAGTATAATAAGTCTACAACAATAACAAGCTCTGCTCTTGCTTATACTTCCAATACTAATAACAGTTTTTATTTACAATAAACATGGTTCCTCTTAATTTTAAATAACTAATTTAAAATATCTTAATAAATAGTTAATGAAAATTGTGTTTTAATGAAGAGTGGATTCAAATATATCTAGGCTATTATCTTAACCCAGTCCTTAGCTGAAGTTAAAGGCTAGTCCTAGTTTCTTAATAATAGGAGACAACATATTTTACAAATCATAATGTAAGTATTGGAAGTTAATAATTTAACTTCATGTTAATTTTCCACCACCTAACTTTACTTCTACCTGATAAAACCTATCTTTAAAGACTATTTAATGTTATTAGAATCTACCAAAACACATTATTTCAATTTCACTTTTGGACTCAGTGTCATAGAATAATATAATGCAAATATCTGATTTATATACAACTGTAATAACAAATAAAATGAACTAACTATATACTACATCATCAGAGTATGGTTCTTCAGTCATTTTCACAAACAAGAATGGTTTGGCCTATTTCACATCTGTGCATACACAAGGGAACAATTAATATTATTCTTCAATTAATTTAGCAGATGAAGTGCAAAAACCCTATTATATAATTTTATATTATCTTCTAAGTGAAAATGTAGAGCAGAATTAGGTGGAAATTGATACCAGGCAGTAGATGTTATTTTCAGGACAGTATTAAAATAAATTTATCAAAATGCATAATACTGTAGAGAGCTGAACTCAGGACTCTTACTGCTCTAAGATGTCTTTGAAGTGGAAATCATATCAACCTTTAATGTCTTGTCCAAATAGTAAGGTGTAAAGATTCCAAAGTCATATTGGCTAGAGATAAGAAGCATTGCAAATCCAGCTTAGATGGGTAACTTTCACATTCATGGTCCCAGCAGAATAATGCCAAGATAAAATAGCTAATAATTTCAAATGACTATACAGCAGTAGTTAGCTATGTTTTCTTTAGTCTTATTCTGTAATAGTAATTGTATAGAGGTCTATTTTGTGAGTAGGGCTATTGTAGCAAATTTGTATCAAAATTACTACCCAGGCAGTTACTATGTTCTAATAATATCCCCAATGAATTTCAGTTTGATAAAACTCCAGTAATAACAGAGGTTCCTGTTCTTACCACTTTACAGCTTTGGTTACATCTTGTATTGCTACTAACTTTGCATGAATAAAGATGGAAATTGATGAGATCATTTAGAGTGTGTGTTAAAAGCAAGTGCCAGAGATAACAAAGGTAAAAGAAATAACACATTGAAGGAGCTATTCTGGAAAATTGCAGACAGCAAATGGATTCAAACTAGCCAAAGTGGAATTTTTAACTTCTAAACAAACACTGAAAACTCACAGAGATTGGCTCTGGCTTCCCTGAAAGCTTATGCTTGTGAGGGGGTTTTCCTGTTACACTAACACTTGCTACCTTTCTTCAATTATTACCTAGAGGGAGCATTTTGATAAAGGTAAATGGAACATCCACTGTGCCTCAATAAGAGAAACTGATAACTAAGGTCTGGACATCTGAGACCAGCAGGGTGCTCCTTCTGAATTCAGATTCATTGATTTTCCTCTTTCACCAGAAGACACCATTCCATTTGCTCTGTCAAAACCTTTGCTTCTAACCCATGTAGTTGCATGCTTCATGGAAAGAAAAGGCACACTGCCACTATTAAGATGCCTGAGAATATTTTGTTCCTTTGTTCGGACAAGAATTTTGGAAGAAAATTTAGCCTTTACTGAAACTGCAATTCTAAATAAATATGTTTAAAGATTCCTGTAAGTAAATTCATTGACTTACACTAATTCAAATGCATTCATTCAAATATATTAATTTTCAATCTTCAAAATTTGCCTTTCCAAAATATTTGCAAATATTCATTAAATGGCATTATCCATCAACCCCCTGTGGTGCTAGTGAGTACTTAGAACAATGAGAGATAAAGAAAGATGGAGAATAAATGCAAGGGGTTGAGGTAAGACAGAGGGAGAAGAGGCAGATCTAATTGGATGTAGAATAAAAGATGAGGTAAAGGAATGCAGCCAGAGACTCAGACACAACATCAATATCCAGAAGTCCGGGGCAGCAAGACTCCCTACTTTACAGACTTTCTCTTATAGAACGCTTAACACCCTTCCTCTAAAGCAAAATATAGAAAGGATAAAACAAACAGCAAAATAAAGAAAAAAAACAACATATATTAAAGCTTATCTCATAACTTAAAATTGGATATTAATTAAATAAACTGAAATGCAGAAATGGAGGTAGGAGGAGCTCACATTGTACCCCGCAGGCTCTTCTTTATTTATCAGAATTTCAATGAAATATTTTTCATTCATTTTGTGAAAATGAGTTTATATTTACTTTGTCAATGAAAACAGATGCTCTTTTCATACAACATATACCAGCCAGTTTCTCCTCCCTCTCCCCTATCCTCCCTCTAAATTCCCATCTTCCTGATCCAATCTATCTCCATTTCCCCCTCAGAATAAAAACATGCCTCTGATCGACAACAATCAAGCTGGACAAAACAAGATAGACAAACACAAGGCATAGGTCCCCATATCGATATTGGACAAAGACAACTTAATATTACTTTGTGTCTGTGAGAATGAAGGCAGTTTGTTTAAGTATAGTAAAATGTTCACAAAACATTTTGAATTACAGTTTATTAGTCTTTTTAAAAATAGATCAAGCTTATGTTGTCAAAGAGATACTAATTTCTCAGGCATACCATCTCCACATTATGAAAATAACTGTTAAATCACATTAAAATCTCATGGAAGGCAGAAAGTCTCAGTAGAATATCATTTAGATATAGTATTGACTACCCCCTCTCAGTGTTCCTCTACTATTCTATATCTTTCAGGACAGTTATTCTAAAATTAGATTTTGAAAGCAATCAACAGAGGATCTTATTGAAGTTTATACATGATAAAGTTGTTCTCAGTTGGTGCCTGAGAACCAGCATTTCAGACAAAATGCTTGCTAATATTTAGGATGTTGTTTCTGTAAAACATTTCAGAACAGAAAATGGTTATATTGTCTATCTCACAAAATCATGAAACTATAGGATATTCTTCGAGGGAAATCTATAACTAAGGTCTTCATTCTTTTGATTAGTCATAACAAGAGATACACAATGATTTTCCCGTTTTGTTTTGTATTTTCATAAAGTTTTAGAGTTAATATCCTTTGACTCATGAGAAGAGTCCTCAGTCAAATTTGATCCTAAGAATTCAGACATTATTTATGGTCAATTTTCTCTGTCACTTACCAGTGCCATAACCTAAAATGAATCCTTTTTAAAAACTCATAATTTCCTGCAATACTACAGCATCAAAGTACTTGCTTCAACTCTATGGAAATTTTACAAAGACAGGCAAATAAAAGCAAATTTGTTTCTGGAAAGTTTTGGAGACCAAATTACAGTCATGTATCAACTCTTCAAATTTTTGATTAGGAAAGTAGGTTCTATAGTATTCCAGTGTAACTGAAAACATTGTGTTGGTTTGTGATGAATAAACATTATTTTATTGCAGTGCAGCATTTTACTCATGTGTTGAGGGTAAACTTGGGTGAAGATATTACTTTCACTGTGCATCATAGAAAGGTGTAGTCAATAAAATTATGTACAACACAAAGTAATTCATAATGTTAAACAACAAAAAACTGAATTAAGTATTTACACTAGTTGTGTTTATTTCAACATGCCTATAATTACTTAAAAAATTTGATTATTTTTGAGCTATATAATTTGTTTCAAGATTTTAGGCAATATTAAATAATTGATATCATTTATTAAGTCTTTATATGATATTTTAGTCAAGTGTCATTTTGTTACCTTTTAAATATTAATTTTTGACAGTGCTTACATTTATAATGTATTTTGAACATATTGGCGATTTATTAATATCGCTGACTCCCATTCATTTCCAAAAAACTCAGCTTCTTCGAAAATCATCCTTTTTATATTTTACATCTTATTTTGTTACATATGTCTTATTTACCACAACTGCTTTGTGTTCATAATGACAAGCTATACAAATCAACAAGAAAGAGTATCATGTAGCTCTTCAACAGTCTTTAGCTTTTGAAATGTTTCACTCATTTCCTTAATAATTGGAGGAACATCTCAAAGTGTTAGTTTTTCCCTGTTAGTGTTAAGCATTAAGACATAATTTATTGACAGCATTTTTACCAGTTATAGTTCTCTATATTAATAATCACGCAGTGTAAAGAAAATTCTCTGATGTGGTTCTTAGCATGGAAATCTTACGATCTTAATATGAGTATTTAGAAGACTGTCTACATACATGTAGACATACATGTTAGCTTGATAACAGTCTACACTGTTTACAATTATGTTACAATATGTCCTTCCTTCTCATAAATATACTATAAAGCAGTGTGCTGTGGAATGCCAAAAACCAATTCATATAGACTAAGTTACTTGATTATCATGGAGTGGTTGGTTTATATTGCCTATATAGGTTGAGCAGTGATTGAATCATATTAGTTTTTGGGTTACAGAACTGCTCTGTTCATTAATTTACATACTTATATTATATTTCATATTTATATTTCTTTCCTAAATATTCTGAGACACTCATATATCTAAAAACTCAGATAAGGTATTATACAATAAATACCTATATTATAAATGATACCAGAAAGTAGAATATATACATATGTGTTTTTATAGTAGAATGTATATGCATATTTGTATAATATACATATGCATACACATACACACATAAATATATATATAATTTATACATGTGCATTCATACACATACACATATATGGACAGAGAGAGTGGGAAAAAGAGCAATTAGTTCTAGGAACTAAGGAAACCAAAGCAGTGATGCAAATTTTCAGAAATAAGATTTTTCAATTCCTCATTTAAACAACTAAGCAAATTAAACAAGTATATTAAGAAAATATTGTTATTGAACTTGGTGTGTGTCTTTTCACATATGTAAGGAAAACAAGACTCATATCATTATATTTAACCTATGTGACATCAAGTATCACAAAAGGCTTAAGTAGTCAGGCTTACCTCAAATTCAAACTTAACAAGCTATTGAAAGGGCTATATTTGTATAGTACTATATAAATCCAGACATTCAACCTGTTTCTCTGTCATCTCTGGAATGTACAGTTCATCACTATTGCACTCTTCAGACCATGCCTTCCAAAAGAATCTGACGTTTCTTAAAACATTAATCTGGTTTGTTTTCTTTTGCTTTGTTTTGCGTTTTCTCAATTATGAGATTACCAATACCTTGAGTTTTCTTTCCAGTTCATTACCATTTACAGACTATTTCCTTTTCTCTTGAATAATAAGTGAGATATCTAGGTTGTTATTTTATTCATGGACAGTGGTTATTGACTTGTACAGAGTAAAAATATTGCATATATCCTTCTATGATATGTTTCAACATATGTTACATACATGAATTTGGGTGTCTTCATTTTCTTTTATTCAACTTCTGTTTATAAAGGCCTTTTATTGCTGTCTTTACAAAATACCTTCTTTCTTTAAGAAAATTTAAAGATGATTTTATACTAACCAGGGAAAAGGCAAATAAAATTAAATATAAAATCTCAAATGTACAAAAACTTTTACATACTATATCAACTGTCTAATAACCCATTGTAAAGGAAATTGACAGTATGTTTATGACATGCAAAGAAATTAATATCCTTGAGCATTTCAATTTATCATATGATATATAACAAGAGATGTGTTGATGTACTTCTAGTGTCAATCTACTGTGAAAATATTTATCCTCCTTAATTTTCCAAACAAAAAGGAATATGCTTGTAATCTCTTACTCTGTAAATCCTATTTTTGTTAGAATTCAAGGACATAAATGAAAAGCAACTATTTTATGTAAGAATATCCAGGTGATATAAAGCAACTCACTAGTATGAATTTTTATTACATAAGAGAAAATTAAGTTTCAAATACTAATGAAAGAATCATAGAGAACACCAATAGCTTAGATAAGAAAAGAAAGAATTCTTGCCATATAATAATCAGAACACTAAATATAAAAAACAGAAGAAGAATATTAAAAGCTGAAATAAAAAAGGCCAAGTTATATATAAATGTATATTTACCAGAATTATATGTTAGTTCTCAATGGAGAGATTAAAATCCAGAAAGTCCAAGACAGATGTGCTATAGACTATAAGAGAGCACAAATATCAGTTCAGGTTCTTATACTCTACAAAACTTTCAGTCACCATAGGTGAAGAAAATAAAATTCTATGATTAAGTCAAATTCAAACAATTGAAAAAAAACAGCCCTACAAAATGTGGAAGTTATCTATTAACTACACACATGAATATGGAGGAAATACATTTTTAGACCAGTAAAATCATAGGGTACACACACACACACACACACACACACACACAAACACACACACATACACACACACACACACACACACACACACACACACATACACCCTCCAACTCATTAATATTCTCCCGGTACCATAACCACCAACCACCAAGAAAATAATAGAAATTAACAATCCTTGGTCATTGATAACATCACTAAACATCTATGGCCTAAATTTCCTAATAAAAAGAGACATACTAACTGAATGGATATGACAACAAGGCCTAGCCTTCTGCTACATTCAAGAAATACACTTCAACATCAAGAACACATATTATCTCTGGGTGAGGTGTTGAAATAGGTATTCCAAGCAAATGAACCTAAGAACTAAGCAGATTCACATATTTTAATATCTATCAAAGTAAACTTCAAGCAAAAATTAAGCAAAAATGACACTCATCAAAGGAAAAGACAGATGGGACCTGAGCACAGGTAATCAGCTACAGGACAGAATGTAGATCAGTATACTGGGATCATTTAACCATTGACTTAGTAAGAGAAGAGCCTAGCTATATGGCCTATTTTAAATACATTGGAGTCTGAATCTTATCTCTGGAAGCATGGGTCTGGGAAGAAGAACCATACCATAACCTCAATAGTTAACAATGTAGATATATTTTTTTTTTCAAATTGGAGACAAAAGACAATATATAAAAGTATTAAATTAAAATAAAATGAAATGCATCAATACTAGTAGTATCATATCACCTAAAATTACTTTAAGAAGAAAAATAAAGCTATGGGTTGAGATACAAAAGTTCATATGCATGCAGAGAACAAGTAATTACTACTTTTCGATATAACAGCAACATAACCTCATTCAATTCATAAAACATTCACTTTATGTTGATAAATGTCTCAGTTTTTATAGTATACTTAAACACAAAAAGTATATGACAATTCTTGTATCTATAAGTAGTATATTTAAATAAATATATGTAATATCAGTAAACTTAATATGTAAAATTTCATGTATAATGTATTAATATAAATATAAACTCCATAGCCTAAAAATATTAAGAATCATAAAAGGAAATAGCATTGTTTAATATTAGACAAATGAAAAGTTAATCATGATTAGGTCTTTTTACTCTTTGTAATACTGACAAAATTAAATAACTGGATCAGGAGGGGAAGTTCATCCAAACTAACAATGTATTTTATGTTGTGTTTTGATAAATCATATTTTAAAGATTTCATATTAGTAATAAGTATATATTTTAACTGCCACCACATTGGATTTACTTTCAGCTTTTCAGTATTTGTTGAACATCTACTCTAATACTGGAATTTGTAGAAATTGTTGATATTCTTCAATAAAGCCTGCCAAGGCTTGCTTTATTCAAGGATGTCCAAAAATATTATTACAGATTTAATCCATAATTTCATTTCTTGTGGTACATATGCATCATTTGTGTCTATACAGAGGGCTCACTATTATGTAGCACCAGGCACTGGAAGCCCAATAACCTTCTATTGTGAAATCAGAAAGTCAGCCTGGTTTTCATCAATGTAACCCCATAAGTTCCTGTGCAATGCTAATGAGTAAGCCCATGCACTGTATCTGTTGTTGTCATTGCTGTTTATCTGTTGATGCAGCATCACAAACGGACTAAGACAGCTAATACATTTAAAAAATTTTAAATGCAGATTTTCATGAATTTTATTTTTAATTAACTTCTGAGCATATTAAATAAAAAGTCTTAAATACTGTGGACATAGCAAAATTGATGTTCGAATGTATAAAAATTCACAAAATTGATTACATCTTCAGTTCATATAGCCTCTATAGGTGCATATATGTGCATGTATATATATATAAATATATATATGTGTGTGTGTGTATATACATATACACACACACATACATATATATACATATACATATATATACACATCTACTATACATATAGTAGATAGTAAGCATGCTTTCAAAACAGAACACAATATCATTCTATAAGTTGTTAAAATAATAAACATGCTTCCTTATTAAGATGGGTAATATATACAATATTACATCATTACATGATGAATAATAAATGTTAATATTTATGAATATGAAAACTACAATAAAGTCTCCAAGAAGCTACAAGTAAAACTGTAAAAGTCAGAATTTCAAGGGACTTAAATCCCACTCATGCTGAGGTTCTTGCCATTGACTTACTGAGTATGGACTGCTACTTTATCACTGACATATCTGTGATTACATGTTAAGATGACAAAGGCAAGCCCTAAGTCAGCTCTGATGGCCCTCAGATGAACATCCTTTACTTAGATCCTCAGCTCTTCATGTAATCCCATTTGACAAATGCTGCTTCAATTTAGATACTCTCTTGATAAAATAACTCTGATATTTAAAGAACATGGATTATATGAATGTTGCAGTGTAAAGATTTCTCTTTGTACTTGTATAACAGGAATACTTGAATGAAAAAAATGTGTTCACTTCAGACTTAATTTAAGTATTATCAAATTGAAACATTTTAGTTTAATATAATTTAAATTGTGATAATGTTGATCTTTTTATAACTTTTACTTAACGTAGTTTTCTAGGCTTGAAATATTTTTTTCTGACTCAATCCTGCAAATATTGGTTATTGTTTTTTTTTATTTCAATGGTTAAGTGTGACTTGGGTATATGTATTAATGTGCTATTTCAGAAATTTTCAATGAAAAGCAGTATTAATCAAAACTAAGAAAAGTATTGGTACTGATAATTATTGGATTTGTGTCTCACAAGATTATTATGGATCAGTTCAATGAACCCCATCTTCCAAAATGTGTTCCTTCTTTTCTAAATGATATAGTGATGAATTCTTTAACCTTCTCTCCGTGTCCCTGGAAAATGACATTTATTGTATCTTGTGAGTTCCTGCCCACTCTAAGTCAAAGCTTTTGCTATTTTCTACAGTGGACTCTTCATTACTACTAATTTATTTTTCACGTTATTTGAGTTTTTTAAAAAGATATTATAAGCTCCTTGAAAAACTTGTGCATTTTTTTAAAAATCACATTTCTAAGTCTTTACGTAGACTCTGTAGAATCAACATACATCCCAATTCAACCAACATTGTTTTCTTTTTGTCTTTTGCAAAACAAAGACCAATTTGTGTTTCCAAACAATTGTACATGTGGCCTTAGAGAAGGTGAGGTTATCAGCAGCTACACTCTTAGGAAGAAAAATGATTCTCCGTTTTACTGTATCTAACAATCTCCATTAGGTCCAAAGCTAGGAGTATGATTTCATGTTCAACTCCTCTCTTGTTGACAGGAATTGGATTATTTAGAGTTGCACAGGTCTTACCTATACTGTCACAGATGCTTCGAGTTAATTATAGCTCCCTTCTCTTTTATATCTAGAGTCTACTGCTTACTGTTTACTTTTATTGTTTGTATACTCAGATAACTATGATGCTTAAACTTTTTTAAGCCCATATTCCCCAGTGCTCACTATGCCTGGGGTGAGGAGATAGGGTTCATGTGTATGGCTAATTTAAGACTGAGCAATCTCAAGTTTCTTATTCTCGGTTACTTAGCCTGTGTGGGATCATTGTGCCAATTACTATCTACTTCACATAGAAGCTTTTCTGATCAGAGTTGAGATATAAGTTAATCAATGAGTACAGCAAGCTATTTGGGAGTTATATAATAGAATGGCTATTTAGAAAAGTAATAGCACTGGCTTCTCACTTAGGACATACCTGTCTATCCATACGGTTATTGGTTCAGTAATGGTGCCATGTATGGATTTCATCTTGTGGAGTGAGCCTAAAGCCCAGTTAGCAAGTGCTATGTTATGTCCATGATGTGTTACGTTACTGCTGCACAGTATGCTGGTCTTGCCATGTAAGTCATTAGTGTGTCTTGAAGAGTAAAGTATATGGGTAAGATTATTGACCACTTTTTCTGCAGTGTGGATAGCTGCTTCCATCACTTAAGTATGTGATGCCTGTGACAGTAGAATCATACAGACGATTTTGGAGCTTGTAATCCTGCAGGTTCATGAGATTTCACTGGCTAAAATGATGCAACACATTATCACCAGGATTTTATTTTATATTTTCAATGTATTTATTTATTTTTATTGAAAATAACTTTAATATAACATAGTGTTATCATAGTTTTCTGTTTGCTTTTCCATCCCAGATCATTCATCTCATCTCTACCATCCAAGCTCCATGTTTTAGTTATTTTTCTCTTTGGAAAACAAAAAGGAAAAGATAAAGCAAGCACCCCTTGTTCATCCATGATGATTGCTACTCTACTTGTAATAGCATCCTCAATATTCATCAGAAGGTAAATGGATATGAAAAATATGGGACATTTACACAATGGGATATTATTCAGCTATAAAAACTGAACAAAAATGGGCTGATGAGATGGCTTAGCAGTTAAGAGCACTGGTTGCTTGCTCTTCCAGAGCTCCTGAGTTCAATTCCCAACAACCACATGGTGGCTCACAGCTATTTGTAATGGGATCCGATGCTCTCTTCTGATGTTGTCTGAAGACAGCTTCAGTGTACTCATATAAGTGAAATAAATAAATCTTTAAAAAAAATGTCTAAATATAATGCATTTGGTAAGTTTTTAAAAAAATGAATAAAAACAAAATCATGAATTTTTCAGATAAATGATCATATAGAAAACGATCATCCTGAATGAGGTAACAAATGCCAAATGACAAATATTGTGTGCACTCTCTTACGTGTAGATGTTAGAGTTTGAGTCTTTAATAAATGTAGTACATTCTATACAATCTCAGTGGTTACATAGACAGTAAGGGAGGAGAAGGGAATGAAAAAAACCTTTCAGGTCAGGGATTGAGCATATGGTTATGGAGATGCCTGAGGGAGACCGGAGTGGGAGTGTTAAACAAAGGAAGAGTAGAAAGAGTAGTATAACGAAGGGAGTATGGAGACAGACAAAGAACACAATAGCCATATGAGGAGTCATATAGAAAATTACTACAGTAAAAACTACCTAAATTATTAAATTATATGAAGGAAATCTAAACGTAGTAGGCATATAATGAGAGAAACAATGTCCGCACTCTACACCTTTTGTCACCAAATAAAAAGTTCAGTGTCAGGAGTGTGTTAATGGCGCTGGCATGGTTACTCATTACTCTCTGTTACAGATATTGACATTATTACACTATTATAGGATACCCTCTCTGCATGTCTTTCTATGTCTCTGTGTCTCTCTTTCTGCATCCCCCTGTCTCTGCCTCTGAGTCTCTGTCTCTATCTGTCTCTGTCTCTGTCTCTGTCTCTGTCTCTCTCTCTCTCTCTCTCTCTCTCTCTGTTTGTGTATCAAAACTGAAGCACTGTGTATAAATGAAAAATACATAAAGGTCCTGTTTACAATTATATTTTATTCTGTATCAGTGTAATGAAACAGTTTTCCATAATGTGATTTATACTATGTTTATGTCAAACAAAGGATGGTGCTTTTCTCCTGAGCTTGCCACACCAAGTCATTGTGGAAAACCATCCAAATGTTCTGGAAATGAAACCAACCCCCCCAAAAAAACAATCATTTCTTCCTTCTCCGTGTCTCTCCTTCTTTCTTCCTTTCTCCCCTTTTCTCGCTTTTTCTCTGACATCTCTTCTTTCTCTCTGCTTTCTTTTTCTTATCTATTTAATTCTCTTCCCTGTCTTAGTCCCTTCTTCCCTCTCTCACTTCCTCCTTATTGTTTTCTTTCTTTTATTATGTTTTTCCCACCACTATACACAGGCCATTTTTAATGGATTTCAAGTATTTAGATGGGAAGAGAAAAAGAACAAAGTGTAGATGAAGGTTACAACATTTCACCTTAGATAACCAAGCATGTGAGATTTGTTTCATGAATATAAAAGCAGCAATAACAACATATTGCATAGTTTAAAAGTGGAAAATGTTTAAATCCAGATGTTCTTACTATAAAATTATGTATGAGAGATTGTGCATGTGATAATTATGATAATGAGTAATTTAACTTCTATATAATTTATCTTATTTTATCCATATAATATATATATATTTATAACATTGATATCATCGAAGTAATGAATCTGAAAGAAAAATTGAAAATATATAAAACACATAAAGTATATTAAAATAAAATGCAAGTTATAATGGAAACTAAATACCTTGTTGAAATTAATCTAATTGTAAGGAGATTAGATGAGCTGAGTTTGAAACTCTATAGACATTAGTTGGAAGGTGTTAAAATATGAAAATATACTACATCATGTTTTATAATACACTTTTAAACCTTCCTTTTGTTCTTAGATATTATATTAAAATATAAAGCTACTTATGTAACAGAACTATTTACTTCATCTTCAAAGTACAAATGAGGATTCACAAATGTCACTTTGTCAGTATATTTAAGTTTGACATTTCAAAAGAAACTAATTTTATATCTTGAATGATTGAGTTTAATATTTTTCTTTAGAAATACTTTGCAAGCCTATTCATATAAGTATGCTATCCATTTTAAAAAGAAATGCATCCATAGAATTGTTTGTTAATTTAGCATCACGTTTTTTAAAGCTTTTCTTTCACATCACTCTCTGAATTTTCAGCCTTTCAGATAAATTAAATGAATATTACTAAACATTCCTATGAAACATCTAAGAAGCTGTGATGGTGAAAAATTACAATGTCATCCATGTTTTTAACTGTCAAGATTGCAAGTGAAGCACCTAGAAAGCATTGGCTATCTGTCTTAGAGTGTTTTAACTGAAACATTTGTCATTAAAACAAAGTAATGCTACTGCAATGTTATTAGTCTTCTTTGTTTCTCATCTACCACTGATTACACTTTGTATACAAGACATCAAATCAATGTTAGGATGTAGCTAGAAAGTACAGACACTATTGCTAATGTCAGGAAGTTTACTTACAAGAGCTCTGTTATAGCTGTCTGCTGAGAGGCTCTGCTAGAGCCAAACCAATACAGATGAGGATGCTTACAGGCAACCATTGGACTGTGTGTGGAGAATCTATGGCTCCAGCTGGATATGTAGCAGAGAATTGTCTTATCTGGCATCCCTCGGAGGGGAGCCCCTTTGCCATGTGGAGTCTTGATGAACCAGGATAGGGGAATGCTAGGGTGCTGAGGCAGGAGTCGGGGAGCAGGTGGGAGAGCACCCTCATAGAGGCAAGTGGAGGAAGAAGGGGATGGGGGCATGTAGAGGGCAAACTGGGAAGGAGGATAACATTTGAAATATAAATAAATACAATCACCAATAAGAAAAGAAAGACAAGAAACTAAAAAAAAAAAAAGTACAGACAAGTAGCTTACTTCTAATAAGTAAGAAAGTACACACACAATAGGCAAATGTCACAAAATGAAATAGTTTTTGAAAATGTTGAAAATGTCTCAACATCTATTTTAAAATGGTAACTGGATAAAAAACTTGCCTATAAGTAGTACTGATAAGAACTCAATGGTAAAGTTTAAAAGGAATATTATATTTCTTGTGAATGATGGCTAGAGAAAATACTAAAGTATTTGATATAATGGTAAATAGTGGGACTTTTCACATTTAGCAAATAACTAACATATGCTGTATTAACTAAAAACCTTATAAAACATGAAAGTAGAAATCTTTGTATGTAAATTGGTGAGGATATGGGAGAGATGGTGACAGTGGTAGACTGGTCCTGGTGGTGGTGGATGTTTGTGAGTTCTGGAACTTACAGGACTGAAATGGTTGTCAAACTACTCTTGAAGTTCCTACTGAAAATGTTAAAGGAATATGACTCCTAGTTCGTGCAGTAAATAATTTATAAAATGTTACCTCCCCCCTTCAGCTCGGTCATCAGACTTCTGGCAGCCTCTGCTTGGAGGCTAACACCTGGGAGCTAAGACAGATTGTTCTCTGTTGACTCTTGGTTTGGTTTGTCTTTGAAGAAGCCACCGGAGTATGCCCACCACCTGAGTACTCCTGCCGCCTGAAGATCTTCCAAACCTGGAGACTTTGGCACCTGAACCTTTTTTGCAATATGCAAATATCATGTAATTTAGAGATTTGGTTTCGGTTACTCCTGTGACTATAAAAACCCTGGCTTATTCCAAGTATAGTGAAGTCTTGATTGGGCTATTTCAACTTGACTTTGTGTTTTCTCCTTGCATATCAAACCCTCTATTTCAGGTCCTTTATTCCCTTCTGGCTGAGAGAAGCCAGTTCGTGAAACTACGAGCAGTTTCAATAAAAGACAACAGAGTTTTAGAAAAGTCAACACCAACAGCAGAAATAAGGCAGATGTTAATGGAAGAAAAAAACAAAACTTCCTAGTTTGTAACAGAAGTATTAGGTGTGTATTAAATACTTAAGCCAGCATAACTCTTTTTTTATTCTTTTTGTGAATTTTAATTCATTTTCTTTTAATTTGGTTATTTTATTTATTTACATTTCAAATGTTATCCTCCTTCAAAGATTCCCCTCCTCAAACCTCCTATTCTATCTTGCCTCTCCACTGCTTCTATGAGGGTGCTCTCCCATCCACTCACCAAACTCCTGTCTCTGCACTGGCATTCACCTACCTTAGGTCATAGAGCCTTCACAGGGCCAAAAACCTCCCCTCCTATTGATATCTGACAAGGCCATCTTCTGCTACATAAGCTGCTAGAGACATGGCCCTACATGTGCACTCTTTCAATGGTGGTTTAGTCCCTAGGAACTTTGGCTGGTTTGCTTGTTTGATGTTGTTATTCTTTCTATGAGATTGCAAACCCCTTCAGGAACTTTTTGTTCTTTTACCAACTTTTCCATTGGGACAAGCATAACTCTTATCTGGGAACTTGAGCTATATTGAACAAAAAATAAAGAAGAAAAAAATTTTAAAAACTGACAAATAAGCTATAAAAATTAGGCAACTTAAGTTTTGCATGTAGGTCATGCATCTGACCTGGTTTATAATACTTGGCAGAGTAGATACCAGAAAAACAATGGTGTGTGTTTAAGGGAAAGGCTTATCCATTTCACTCTGGATATTATGACCCATGAGATTTTCCCAAATTCAGAAAATTTAACTACAGGCTTAATGATAGTAAGAGATTGCATTGAATATTATTTTTAAATTAAAGAGGATGATTGCATGGTTTTGTTCTTTTGTTTTATTTATTATGACTTTGAATTTTATATTTAATGTCAGGGAATCTTTTCTTCTATTTCATAAAGAACAATAAGACCTAGTGATAAGAGTTGTTAAAATTTGTCAAATAATGACATTTGTATATTTAAAAATATACACAAGGAATTTGAATGATGTAATACTTGTATAACCAATTATATTTTTAAACTGTGATGATTTTTGCTAGTGCATAATGTGATTATTATTTTATAATTACTTGTGTAGCCCTGCACGACCTTCAGGTTGCTACCTTGTGTCACTCCCAAATTTTATAAGGTTCATTAATTTTGCTTTGTCAATCTTGTTGAAAGTTGACCAATTTTACTTACCTTTTCTCAGACTCCCAGAATTTGGGTTTCTTGGTTTTGTCCATTGTGTTTTCCTTTTCACCTTAATCAATTTTGCTCTTACCTGTATAATATACTTTAAGTACAGTTGTATATAATTTGATCATTGCTTGCAATGTTGCTTTCCTTTTTCAGACATCAAGAAATAAACATAAAATAGCTTAATTACCAGAAAATTTAAACACATTATTTTAGCTACATATTTTATTTCTATGTTCGAGTAATTTATCATTTTGTTCCCTTAAAATTATTTAAAAATATTTTAATGAGTATACATATATTTGCTGTCTTTTATCGTGTTTTTTTTATTCTAGTTTTACTTTATATGTCTACAGACAATAGTTTTTGATCAATACAATTTTTAATTTATGTAAACCTTGAGGTAAATTCTCAGAAAATTATTAAGCAATTTACTTCAAGATCCAGCTATACCACTCCGGAACATACATCCAAAAGACAAGGACACTAGCTCAAATAGTCCATAAAATTATGTTCAGCTTTGATTATAGTAACCAGTAAATGGAAACAGTCTACATGTCTCTCACCCAAAGAGTGGATAAAGTGTGGTGTATTTACACAATGGAACATTATTCACCTGTTAAAAACAGCAACAAAATGAAGTTTTCAGGCAAATGATGGAATTAGAAAAACAACACTGAGTGAAGTAAACAAGACTCAGAAAAGCAAGCAAAGTATTCACTCCCATATAGCTTATATTAACTGTAATATAAATACAACCATGCATCATTCCACAGATCCAGAGAGACTAAGTAATAAAGAGGACTTAAGGAGAAATGCAACAATCCCCTCGGGAAAGGAAAAAAAGAGAAAAATTCATGGGTAGATGCAGGCGGGTGGAGGTGATGATGATACCAGGAGGGATCAGATGGCAGTCAGAGACGGAGAGAATACTGGCAGAAATAAATGGAATTTGGGGAGGGAGCAGTAGAACTCTATTGCAAGAGAAAATCCATTGAATCTATGAAAGTAACCCTAGCAAACAATCTTAGTAATGGGGAATATGGAGCCTGCACCAGTCATCTTCTCTAACTAGGTAAGTCTTTAAGTCAATGCATTGGGATACCAACCCAGCCAAAAAACTTTTATCTATAGTTTGTCCTGCCTATAGAGTGTTCTGGTACTGGAGTCTAGTATCATAACTATCAAAGATACCAGAAAGACTTCATCCAGGAACTGATAGGTGGAGATGCAGATTCCCACAGGCAAACACTAGGTAGATCTTGAAGAGTCATGCAGAGTAAGGGGAGGGGACACTCTGAGCAACCAGAAGGTCAGGTTCATTATGAGATCACGAGGATGTGGGCCACAGAATCAACTGACCAGGATAGATGGGGATTTGCTGATATCAGCGAACCTGTAGGCCTTTGACCTAAGTCTTCTGGATGCCTGTTATAGCTAAGTAGTTTGGTGTACTTGAGGAAATCCTAAGAGTGGGAGCAGTTAGGAGAGCATCCCTGACTGTTCTTCCTACTTTGGAGATACTTTTCCTCTTACTGTGTTGCCTCCTCCATCCTTGATGTTATGGTATATGCCTGGTCTTATTATAGCTTGTTATGCCATGTTTGGTTGATGGCCTACTTTTTTCTGTGGAGAGACAGGGTTGGTGGATCTGGGGTAGAGGGGAAGTGGTGGTGAAAAACTCTGGGGAGAAGAAGAGTGAGAAACTGACCTTGGGATGTAATATATGACAAAAAAATTGAAAAGAGAAAGAAATGGAATGCCCATACACATAAACACACACACACACACACACACACACATACACACACACACACACACACACACACACACACACCTAACAAACAAACAAAACATATCAAACTGTCCAAACTCCAGTAACCAAGATAGAGTCTTATGGATTTATTTAATCACTTCTGGTACAATTACTGGGGCCATTACCCAAATCTATTTTTTTTCTAGCTCTATACTGTTAATTGTCCAGCTATGCTCTCCAAGTACTTGAAGTTTGAGTCTCCCCAGGTTATTTCTGTCCCATCAGTCATCCTCAATATCCATTTCATTTTGGGCACATGCTCCTCATTCTTCACATCTTATGGATACCTTCTATCCTCCCTATTTTCTTTTTCCTATTTTCCTTTCTCCTCCTCCTCTTTGTCCCTATCTGCATATCCACAGCCCAGTAGATGAAAACTCCACCTCTTCTTTCTCCTCAATAATTGGCTGTAGCCACCCTTTTATAAAATGTAGTTTTAAGTTATGGAGCAAAGGTTATATAGCAGCACTTGATGAGAATATGCTCATCAAGGGCAATCAGATCATGAGGGCATGTATTTCACATTTGAATACATAGCAGCACCAGAACAACCTCCAACCCTACAATGCATTTGATAAGACTTTCTTAGAGACTCACTTTCAACTAACAGAGGAGATTCTTATAGGATTTCTGTCCTTATAGGTAGGAGTGGATTCTTCTATTTTCTTTCACATTGTTGAAAAGTTAAAGAGTGAAATTTTAATGAAACATTTTCTGTATTCATTCTAGTTTGGAATTCTTATTTTCAGTATCCAAATCAGAATTATAAAGTTTCTCTTTTACATTTTATAAGACTTTAGTACTTCCAGCTTAGTTCAGCTAGTGAACACCTAAGATAGAAGGGAAACTAGATTTATGTGTTATCTACACACATATTCACACACACACAAACATGCACACACACACATACATGCACACATACATACACACATGCTAGGAAGAGACGAAATATTTCACATGTTCAGGTTTTATTAACAAATACACTGTAGCAGAAGTGTATATGATTGTTTCATTTTGCATAGAATAGAATGCATAGTTCTCTCCTCCTGTTGATGACCGACTTGGCCATTCTCTGCTATACACATGCTGCTGGAGCCTATTTCCCAGTGTAGGGAAATGCCAGGGTCAGTAATCAGGAGAGGGTGGGATGGTGAGCAGGGGGAGGGGGGAACAGGGGATTGTTTTAGCTTTTGATTTTATTTTATTTTATTTTTGGAGGGGAACTTAGGAAAGGAGATATTGTAAGTAAAGAAAACATCTGGCTTTAACCCAGGGACTTGGGTGAGATTTGCCTTTATCTCTCCAGTGACTTTCTAAGGCAGGACTAGACATGAGGCACAGGTCTCACAAGTGGCAGGAGAGACTGGTAGGATACTTTCTACCTCAGACCACACCTAGGAGAGACAACAGATCCACAGCCCTCTCTGTGCCTTTCCCAAAAACGGAGATCCTTCTACAGGATGTGCTCTGACCCCAGGACTCAGTATGGACAACTGATCCACAGCCATCTGTGCCTGGGTTTTACCAGAGGAGAGCTGATCTCCAAGAAGTACTGACACAGGCTTACAGAACCACAGGAGGAACAAGCTCTAGTCAGAGATAATAAGAACATCTAACACCAGAGATCAACAGATGGCAAAAGGCAAATGTAAGAATCTTACCAACAGAAACCAAGACTACTTGGCTTCATCAGAACCTAGTACTCCCACCACAGCAAGTCCTGAATATCCCAAAACACTGGAAAAGCAAGATTTGCATCTAAAATCATATTTCATGATTTTGCTAGAAGAAATTAAGAAGAACAAGAATAACTCCCTTAAAGAAATACAGGAGAACACAGGTAAAGAGGTGCAAGCCCTTAAAGAGAAAACAAAACAAGCCCTTAAAGAATTACAGGAGATCACGAGTAAACAAGTAGAAGCTGTTAAAAAGGAAACACAAAAATCCCTTAAGAAATTACAGGAAAGGACAAACATACAGGTGAAGGAATTGAGCAAAAACATTCAGGACTTAAAAATGGAAGTAGAAACCATTAAGAAATCACAAAGAGAGACAACTCTGGAGATAGAAAACCTAGGAAGGAAGTCAGGAAATACAGATGCAAGCATCACCAACAGAATACAAGAGATAGAAGAGAGAATCTCGGGCGCAGAAGATACCATAGAAAACATTGACACAACAGTCAAAGAAAATGCAAAATGCAAAAAGTTCCTGACCCAAAACATCCAGGAAATTCAGGACACAATTAGAAGACCAAATCTAAGCATAATAGGAATAGAAGAGAGTGAAGACCTCCAACTTAAAGGGCCAGTAAATATCTTCAACAAAAAAGAAAGAGATACCCATGAACATACAAGAAGCCTATAGAACTCCAAATAGACTGGACCAGAAAATAAATTCCTCCTGTCACATAATAGTCAAAACATCAAATGCACAAAACAAAGAAACAATTCTAAAAGCAGTGATGGAAAAATGTCAAGTAACATATAAAGGCAGGCCTAATAGAATTACACCAGACTTCTCACCAGAGACTATGAGTGCTAGAAGATCCTGGGCAGATGTCATACAGACTCTAAGAGAACACAAATGCCAGCCAACACTACTAGACCCAGCAAAACTCTCAATACCATAGATGGAGAAACCAAAGTATTCCATGACAAAACCAAATTCACACAATATATTTCCATAAATCCAGCCCTCCAAAGGGTAATAAATGGAAAAACTCTAACACAAGGAGGGGAAATACATCCCTGAAAAAGCAAAAATGTAATCTTCCAACAAAACTAAAAGAAGATAGCCACATGAATGGAATTCCAACTCTAACAAAAAAAAAAAAAAAACAAAAAAACAGGAAACAACAATTACTTTTCCTTAATATCTATTAATATCAATGGACTAAATTCCCCCAATAAAAATACATAGACTACCAGACTGGGTACGTAAACAGGACCCAATATTTTGTTGCATACAGGAAACCCACCTCAGTGACAGACACTACCTCAGAATAAAAGACTGGAAAACAATTCTTCAAGCCAATGGTCCCAAGAAAAAAGCTGGAGGAGCCATTCTAATATCAAATAAAATCAACTTTCAACCTTAATGTAATCAAAAAAGATAAGGAGGGACACTCACATTCATCAAAGTTATAATCGATCAAGATGAACTCTCAATTCTGAACATCTATGCTCCAAAACAAAGGGCATCTACATTCATTCAAGAAACTTTACTAAAGCTCAAAGCACACATTACACAGCACACAATAATAGTGGGAGATTTCAATACCCCACTCTCTGCAATGGACAGATCATGGAAACAGAAACTAAACAAAGATATAATGAGACTAACAGAAGTTATGAACAAATGGATTTTACAGATATCTATAAAACTTTTTATCCTAAAAGAAAAGGATATACCTTCTTCTCAGCACCTCATGGTACCTTCTCCAAAATTGACCATATAATTGGTCACAAATCAGGCCTCAACAGATACAAGAAGATTGAAATAATTCCTCGTATCCTATCAGATCATGAGGGACTAAGGCTGTCCCTCAATAAAAACATAAACAATAGAATGCCCAAATACACGTTGAAGCTTAACAACACTATACTCAATGATAACTTTGTCAAGGAAGAAATAAGGAAAGAAATTAAAGGCATTCTTGAGTTTTATGAAAATGAAGCCACAACATACCCAAACTTATGGGACATAATGAAAGCAGTACTAAGAGGAAAACTAATAGCTTTAGGTGCCTCCAAAAAGAAACTGGAGAGAGCATACACCAGCAATTTGACAGCACATCTGAAAGATTTAGAACAAAAATGAGCAAATTTACCCTAGAGGAGACAAATCAGGAAATAATCAAACTCAGGGCTAAAATAAACCAAATAGAAACAAAAAGAACTATACAAAGAATCAGCCAAACCCAGAGCTGGTTCTTTGAGAAAATTAACAAAATAGATAAACCATTAGCCAGACTAACTAGAGGGCACAGAAACAGTATCCTAATTATCAAGATCAGAAATGAAAAGGGAGACAAAATACAGACACTGATGAAAACCAAAAAATCATGAGATCCTACTATAAAAGCCTATACTCAACAAAACTGGAAAACCTGGATGAAATGGACAATTTTCTAGACAGATACCAGGCACCAAAGTTAAATCAAGACCAGATCAACATCTAAACAGTCCCATATCTGCTAATGAAATAGAAACAGTCATTAATAGTCTCCCAATCAAAAAAAGCCCAGGACCAGCTGGGTTTAGTGCAGAGTTTTATCAGACTTTCAAATAAGACCTAAAACCAATACTATTCAAACTATTCCACAAAATAGACATAGAAGTTACTCTACCAAGTTCGTTCTATGGAGCCACAATTACTCTTATACCTAAACCACACAAAGATCTAACAAAGAAAACTTCAGATTGAATTCCTTTGTGAATTTCGATGCAAACATACTTAATAAAATTCTTGCAAACTGAATCAAAGAACACATCAAAATGATCATCCTCCATGATCAAGTAGGCTTCATCCCAGGAATGCAAGGGATGGTTCATAAATAGAAATCCATCAATGTAATTCACTATATAAACAAACACAAAGAAAAAAAAACATGTCGTCATCTCATTAGATGCTGAGAAAGCATTTGACAAAATCCCACATCCCTTCATGATAAAAGTCTTGGAAAGATCAAGACTTCAAGGCCCATACTTAAACGTAGTAAAAGCAATATACAGAAAACCAGTAGCCAATATCAAAGTAAATGGAGAGAAACTTGAAGCAATCCCACTAAAATCAGGGACTAGACAAGGCTGCCCACTCTCTCCCTACCTATGCAATATTATACTTGAAATCCTAGTAAGAGCAATTAGACAACAAAAGGGGATCAAAGGGATACAAATTGGAAAGGAGGAAGTCAAATTATCACTATTTGCTGATGATATGATAGTATACTTAAATGACCCCAAAAATTTCACCAAGAGCTCCTAAACCTGATAAACAACTTCAGCAAAGTAGCTGGATATAAAATTGACTCAAGCAAATCAGTGGCCTTCCTCTACACAAAGGATAAACAGGCTGAGAAAGAAATTAGGGAAACAACACCCTTCACAATAGTTACAAATAATATAAAATTCCTTGGTGTGACTCTAAGCAAGTAAAAGATCTGTATGACAAGAACTTCAAGTCTCTGAAGAAGGAAATTGAAGAAGATCTCAGAAAATGGAAAGATCTCCCATGCTCATGGATTGGCAGGATTAATATAGTAAAAATGGCCATCTTGCTGAAGGCAATCTACAAATTCAATGCAATCCCCATCAAAACTCCAACTCAATTCTTCACAGAATTAGAAAGAGCATTTTGCAAATTCATCTGGAATAACAAAAAACCCAGGATAGCAAAAACTATTCTCAACAATAAAGGAACCTCTGGTGGAATCATCATCTAGGACCTTAAGCTGTACTACAGAGCAATTGTGATAAAACTGCATAGTATTGGTATAGTGACAGGCAGGTAGATCAATGGAACAGAATTGAAGACCCAGAAATGAACCCACACACCTATGGTCACTTGATCTTTGACAAAGGAGCTAAAACTATAAAGTGGAAAAAAGATAGCATTTTCAACAAATGGTGCTGGCTCAACTCGTGTTTAGCATATAGAAGAATGCAAATTGATCCATTCCTATCTCCTTGTACAAAGCTCAAGTCCAAGTGGATCTGGGACCTCCACATCAAACCAGTTACACTGAAACTAATAGAAAATAAAGTGGGGAAGAGCCTCGAGCACATAGTCACAGGGGAAAATTTCCTGAACAGAACACCAATAGCTTATGCTCTAAGATCAAGAATTGACAAATGGGACCTCATAAAGTTGTAAAGCTTTTGTAAGGCAAAAGACACTGTCAAAAGGACAAAATAGCAACCAACAAATTGGGAAAAGATCTCTACCAATCTTATATCTGACAGAGGGCTAATGTCCAATGTATAAAGACTCCAGAGTACCAAATAACCCTATTTAAAAAAGGGCTAAACAGAGCTAAACAAAGAATTCTCAACTGATAAATACTGAATAGTTGAGAAGCACTGAAAGAAATGTTCAACATCGATAGTCATCAGGGAAAGCAAATCAAAACAACCCTGAGATTGCACCTCACACCAGTCAGAATGGCTAGGATAAAAAACTCAGGTGACAGCAGATGCTGGAGAGGTTGTCGAGAAAGAGGAACACCCCTTCATTGCTGGTGGGATTACAAGCTGGTACAACCACTCTGGAAATCAGTTTGGCGATTCCACTGGAAATTGGACATAATTATACCAGAGGACCCAGGTATACCACCTAGAAGATGGTCCATTCTGATATAAGGGCACATGCTCCACCATGTTCATTGTAGCCTTATTTATGATAGCCAGAAACTGGAAACAACCCAGATGTTCCTCAACAGAGGAATGGATAGAGAAACTGTGGTACATCTACACAATGGAGTACTACTCAGCTACTAAAAACAATGAATTTATGAAATTCTTAGGCAAATGGATGGATCTAGAAAATATCATCCTGAGTGAGAGAACCCAATCACAAAAGAACACACATGTTATGCACTCTCTAATAACTGGTTATTAGCACAGAAATTCGGAATACTCGAAGTACAATCTACAAACCACAAGAAACTCAAAAAGAATGAGGACCAAAATGTTGACATTTCATTCCTTCTTAAAAGGGGGAACAAATGGAAGGAGTTGCAGAGAGTAACTACGGAGCAGAGACTGAACAAAGGGCACTCCACCCTGATATAGCTATCTCCTGAGAGGCTCTGACAGTACCTGACTAATACAGAAGTAGAGGCTCACAGCCATCCACTGAACTGAGTTCAGGGTCCCCAATGAAGGAATTAGAGAATGGACCAAAGGAGCAGAAGGGTTTGCAGCCCCTTAGGACGAACAACAATATGAACTAACTAGTACCCTCAGAGCCCCCAGAGACTAAACCACCAACCAAGGAGTACATATGGTAGGACTGATGGCTATGGCAGCATGTATATAGTAAAGGATGGCCAAGTCGGTTATCAGTGGGAGGAGAGGCCCTTGGCCCTGTGCCCTGTGCCTTGTGAATGTTCTGTGCACCAGTGTAGGGGAATACCAGGGCCAGTAAGCAGGAGAGTGTTGGGTGGTGAGCAGGGGGAGGGGAGAGGAACAGGGGTTTGTTCTTGTTGTTTTTAGTTTTTCCTTTCTTTCTTTCTTTCTTTCTTTCTTTCTTTCTTT
>NW_022196905.1:192433437-192439035 GCF_008632895.1 Mastomys coucha
AGGGAAACTGGGAAAGGAGAAATCATATGACATGTAAATAAAGAAAATATCTATAATATCTAATTATAGATAATATCTAATAAATATCTAATATCTAATAAGAAAGATATCTAATAAAAAAGAAAATATCTAATAAAAAAGAAAACATCTAATAAATAAATAAATAAATAAATAATTTTAAAAAAAGAAATGCACAGTTCTACAGCTTTATCATTTGTTTTCTTTTCAGTATTAGGGAATAAAACTAGAGCTTTCTATTCTAGAACTGAGGTACACCCAACCATTTAAAGGAAAAAAAAACAAATTCTCAGTATTTAGCTCTTGGTCATGAGCTAACTATTTAACACTGATTGCCCTCAAACTCATCATTATCTTATCTCAGGCACCCACATAGCTATGACATTATATTTCCATTAAAACTTCTGAATTTTAATCTATATGTTTGGTATTAATTTCACTTCTTCAAAACTCAATATATTTCTACATACTTCAATACACTAGATCTTGTATTTTAGGTATGTATTTCATTCATTGTATTATTTACAGTACAGTAGATGGTAACATGTTATGAAAAGAAATGTTTTTTCTTTAAATTACAACATAAACAACTATTTTATCCATTAAACTATACATTTACATAAGACACTTTGCATTATTGCTTATCTTTTGTGGATGATACCCAAAGAAAGTGGAAATGACATAATTCCAGGATTCATATGAAATTGACACAAAACATTTTTAACACTAAAGGATAAGCAGGATGAGATATTGTTCATGTTGACTAAAATGTGTTTTTTTTTTTTTTTTTTTTTTTTTTATCCTTGCTTCACTTCTCTGTACTCAGGCGCAATTAAGAACAGACCCTACACACACATGTGAGTCATATGTAAAGTAGCTGACAAGGTCTTTTTCAGAATATGAGGCATGTATTTATCTTTCTGTGTTTATTTAAATAGCATCTATGCTGTATTTCATTGGAGTTATTAAACTTCAGTTTGAAGCTATTAAAATATCACTCTTTGAGGCTGATGCTTATCGTTTCCTTTTATGTGCACCTTTAAATAATCACCTATGAGAAAGTGCTCTTCTCAACAAGCACAAATGAGAATGCAGAGTTCTACTCTTCTGACATCAGACAGGACAGGGCATTTTCAGAATGGATGAACCTAGATCACAGTTCTATTCGTAAGACTAAGCAATTGAATGGAGAAAATGTCTTCCCTCTTTCCTCTTTTCATTCAAGATTTTCATTTCACAGCATGCTGAGCCCCTCTTATAATCATTAATAATTGCCTACAGGTTAATTTATTGCAGAAAATATTCCATTAAAATGTTCTTATAACACATTTAACTAACGTATCACAATTCAAGTTCTCATTTGAACAGCTTTACTTCAGTTACATTTGATATGTGCAGGAAACTAGCATAATAAGAAGTAACAAAATAACAAAACAATACATTAAATTAATTTTTAATAAATTATTGAGAAGTGCATATTCTAAGTAATATTTATAAATATTTTGAGCAATAAAGTCATATATATATAATTTTTCAAACATTTATAAAATATAGTCTTTGCAAAAGATAAACTGAGACCAATAGTTTCTTCATACTTTGTTCTTATAAATGTTCTGCAGTTAAAATTATTTAAGCTCACTCTTACTTTCAGAAATGCACTACTGTTCTTCTGTTAAGATTTATCTCTTTAAAATATGTGCAATGAAAACTGCTATATTTGCATTTTTGCAAATCTGGTAAGGATCAGCACATTAATTTTTCTAGTTTTCCTGGGTAAGCATAATTTTTGTACTACTATTAAAATTTTAGGTATATAAAATGAGGTAGTTATTTTCTATATTTTAAGCTATGTTTATTTACTTGGTAGGCATTTAAAAGTGTTATGAAAGATGATATGCATAATATTTTATACAAAATGGTACATAAATGTAAATTACAGTGAGTATTAAAATAATGTATTTAGACTGAATCTTATAATTAATAATTGTAACACAATACTTAAACAGATAATTTATTTATCAAGAATTAGCACTTGTGAGTGTCTTGGAATAATTTACATATGTTTCTCTATATACAGACATGTGCATTCAGATTCAAGCTAAGGATATAGAGAATGTATCTTCCTCTCATATTCTCCACTTTATTTTATAACACTGGGTTTCTCTTCATTTGAGCAAGAATCAAAAGATTAATTAAATTAGTTATTTCAAAGAAAAATATGAAGATTACAGGTTCTATTTTGTTTGCTGCTATAAATCTTTACTGAGAACAAGACTGTAATATTACACAGCATCTATTACCATTTGTTTGAAGAAAGGATTTATAAGATATGCTTTCTTTAAATATAATGAAATTAGAGTGAAATATAAAGGGTATCAACATATTCATACATACTTAGAAAAATAAGACCAACTCTTTTATTTAATCATTGAAAGGCTAATAGTGGAAAAAAAAGGTTTGAAATTCAGGAGATCATTTGTAATTTAATAAAGTTATTTTCTTCTACCTTTCAAAAATAATTTAATTTTAATTTTTTAAACTTAGGAGTTGAACACACTATAATAAAAATTCCACATCTGGGCCCTAGGTATTGATGTGTACCCTTAATAATCAGATTTCTGATGTTTACAAAAATACACTACGTTCAACAGACAAAGAAGAAAATGTGGAATCTTTAAGTAAGTAGTTCGCTCACATGTGCAATGAGTTCTCCAGACTATATTGAGATCAATATTTTCAGGAGTGTGCTCAAGACAAACTGCAAAGTCTGAAAAATGGCATGCAGTATAAATCACTTATATCTTTTAAAGGTATTAAAAAACTTCCAATCAGTAAATACTCTGAAAAGTATCATCAGAAATACAAGAATAAAACTAGTTAACATGAGACAGAATTAGATTAAGGAAATATCTTTATTTTTTTATTAGATATTTTCTAAATTTACAGTATCTACTTTCCCAGGCACCCCTCCAAAAAAAAAAAGAAATAAAATAAAATAATTAAAACTAAAACAAACCCCTGTTCTCTTCCCCCTCCTCCTGCTCAACAACCTAACCCCTCCTGCTTACTGGCCCTGAAATTCCCCTACTAGGGAGAATAGAACCTTCACAGGGCCAAGGGCCTCTCCTCCCACTGATGACCTACTTGGCCATCCTCTACTATACACAGGCTGCTGGAACTTTGAGTCCCACCATGTGCACTCTTTGGTTGGAGTTTTAGTCCCTGGGAGCTCTAAGGGTACTAGTTAGTTCATATTGTCATTCATCCTAAGGGGCTGCAAACCCTTCAGCTCCTTGAGTCCTTTCTCTAGCTCCTTCAATTGGGGACCCTGTACTCAGTCCAATGGATGGCTTGTGAGCCTCTACTTCTGTATTAGTCGGGTACTGTCAGAGCCTCTAAGGAGACAGCTATATCAGACTCCTGTCACCTTTATTTTTGTATAAGAGTCTATTTATTAATGTAAAACCAAGAAACAGTGACTAACAAGAATCATCACCTTAAATAGCTATTTCATAGACTGAAGAAATGATGCAGAAATAGGTAGCTAGAGAATCACACATTGCTCTACAAATCAACAATACTGTTAATAATATCATCTCTAAGCTCTCTATTTCCAATATGAATGCTTCAAAAAGTTGTATTGATCCCCTAAAATAATGGCTCAAAGATGAATTGTCATAATCAAAATATGCTGGTCAAAAAAGTCCAACATTTTTACCTTTGTGAACATTGATTGATTCAGGATTAGAATTTTATCTTGGAATGCAATTTATTTTTATTCAGACTAAGACCTTTTTTAAAAAAATAATTTTTTAGTATTTACTTATTAAAGAATTTTTGAGCCAAATTTCATTATAAAATTTGAATGACTTACTATCGTATACATTGCAAATCTGACACAGGAACATCCATGTATACCCATTGAAACATACAGATTTTCCAGGCTGAGTATATCACAAAAACTTCAAATTGTTATATGTTATTGTTCTAAACTGTTGCATTTATTTACATTCTTTGTATATATTAGAATATGAATTATGTCAATATTAGAAAGACAGAGATAGTTAAATTGATATATTAATTCTCAGATTTTACAAAGTGTGATAACTGAAAGAACAAATCTTACAAATTAATTAGTCTTTCACTTTATCTGCATTATGAAGAATTTTTTCAAAGCCAGAAATTTTCTGTCAGTATTATAATAACCACATTTTAATATTAAACAAAAATTAATTTCAGCTAAAGACTATAAAATATATTTTCATAGACTTTCTACTTTTGAATAATTAATGTAGTGGGTATCTTATTTACAGTCCCTATAAGATAAAAATATATTATGGAATACATTAAAAATATAAACTTAGTAGGTTCTAGAGTTGATAATTTGCAATTTGGAAATAAAATCTGAGACTAAATGGTTGGTGATAACCTCCCTACAGTCTGAATGTAAGCAATATCCCTAAAACTAATCAAAATGGGAAATTTTAAGTTTTACACATTTCTTTGAAATTATATACATGAAAGTCATGTTTGAAACGTAGTTAAAAGCATCCCTTACAAGTCATGTTGAAAGGGTTAGTCTATGATTCAGTTGTGCATGGTTATGAGCTGTGTTCCTTATAACCATATGTAGGTCATTTTAAACAAAATTAACTGATAAAACTATTTTATTGTTTTAAAGCAAATCAGCTATGAATTCACATTGTCTTTTGAGATTTGCCTGTTTAGAA
The DNA here is from genome assembly GCF_008632895.1 of Mastomys coucha. NCBI lineage: Eukaryota > Metazoa > Chordata > Mammalia > Rodentia > Muridae > Mastomys > Mastomys coucha. Next base: position 192,438,186 of record NW_022196905.1, read on the forward strand.
CTTCAATTTTACCATCACTCTGTTATCCCTTAGAATGCCTGTTACATCACTTCTCCTGCTTTGTTTTTCTTGTTCACCCACACAAATCTTCTCTTTCTTCTGAAGAATCTGGTCTACAAAGTGACTCAAGATTGATCCTATTTCCACAGGCTACTCACTCCCTCTGCTTAATTGCCTTATTTGTCTCTTACGACACATTTTCCTTACTGCATCCAAGCACCTCAGTTTTCTCAGAATATGAGCTCTCTCTCTCTCCCTCTCTCTCTCTCTCTCTCTGTCTGTCTCTGTCTCTGTCTCTCTGTCTCTGTCTCTGTCTCTCTCTCTCTCTCTCTCTCTCTTTCTCTCTCTCTCCCTCCACTCTTTGCCTGTCTGTCTCTCTCTGTCTCTATATCTCCTCTTCTGTTCATCTTCTAATAAAATTACAGTGCTCCCTCTGTTTTAATTTTTATAAATAATTCTCTTTCATGTTAATCTTTATCTGGCTGAAACTGGCAACCAAATGGTGGATATTTTTCTAGGAAATTTATGGCTTAAAAGTGCCTTTTTGTGTCAAGTTTTATATGATGGAGCGTCCATAGATTTTAAAATCAATTTAACATAATCTAAAGTCACCTAAGAAGAATAAACCTCAACTGAAGAATTCCCTTGATTATACTGGCTGGTGGATATATCTCAGGAATTTTCGTGACTGATTGTTGATATGGAAGGTTCCATCCCACTACGGGAACCATCAAGGCAAAGCAGGTATAAGATTCTAAGTTCATGTCAGCGAAAAAGCCAACAAACAACATTCCTTCATGTGTTTTGTGTTAAGTTCCCACCTGAAATTCTTTTTTTTTTTTTTTTTTTT
>NW_022196905.1:192439045-192443848 GCF_008632895.1 Mastomys coucha
GGCTGTCCTGGAACTCACTCTGTAGACCAGGCTGGCCTGGAACTCAGAAATCCGCCTACCTCTGCCTACCAAATGCTGGGATTAAAGGCCTGTGCCATGACTGCCCAGCTCCTACCTGAAATTCTTAATCTTAATGATGAACTGCAGCTTGTAATATGGAATAACCACTCCCAAGACAGACTGTCCATCCTTATTAACTGATTTTTTTCTCAATTACAGGTTCACCAAGGCTTTTTCATTTCTCCTCAGAAGGATCACAGTCCTATCCAGTGTAGTACATATGTGATGTGATCATTTAGTTTAGAAAGTGTTAACTGAATAATAATCCATTTAGGGATAAATTCTAGTTCTAGCATGACCTGAGGCAAATTATTTAATGTTCTAGTACTTTGCTTTTCTCTACAAGTGATAATAGTATTTTCATTTAGAGCTATTAAGATATAATCATGTTCTAATCACGTACACAATAGGATCTAAGAGAGTAATATTGAAAGAAATATTAATTGTTATAATTATTGTTACTATTGGGAATTGCAATTTTATGGAAGTTCTCAAATATACAACAAAATTTATGATGCAGTTAAATTTTATAAAATGTTGTCAATGTCATAGTTATTATTGCTTATAGGATTGAATGAGGGTTAAACCACTCAATATTTTGGAGTATAAAGTTCTTATGATAGCCTAATTACAGTGTTGTCACAAAGTTATATGCTGTGGTTATGAAAACATTTGGAAATAATCTAAAAGTATAAAAAGAAAAATATTTGGGCAAAATCCAAACTATTTGAGTAATGACAAAATTACCTGTTTAGGTCATCATATTAGATAATTTATGTAAAAAGTAAATTTTATTTTTATTATGTATAGAGACAATGAATATGGATTTTGGTAAGGAGTGATGTTAGAGAAGTGGGAAGGAGTTTAAGGGAGATGAGGGAGGGAATCCCATCAAAATATTGTATGAAAAAATAAAAATTCAAAATATGTTATTTATGGCTGATATGGTAGATCAGTCAGATATGCACTTGCATAACAAGAACAAGCACATGAATTTGATCTCCAGGCTACACAAATCAGAGTTATGTATGATGGTCCACAACACTAACCCAAATGATGGGAGGGTGAGTAGGGTAGCTCCTATGGCTTGCTGACAGATATCCTAGAGTATTGAGTGAGAGACCTTGTTTCAACAAAGAAAATGAATAGCTACTGATGAACCACATCATCTGGCCTACATACAATCAAATTCATGAGCACCTGCACACACATGGACATAAGAGTATGTATGTGTGCTTGCTGAAAATGTGATATAATTTTGACATTAAAGTCAAATTGAAAATAAAAGGATAAAAACTTATGTATGTGTAAATAATAATATGTAGAATATATATCTAGGAGAGAAGATAATTTTAAAAGTAAAGGCTAAGGGTATCTAATTTTCAAAATGTTGCTTCTACAGAGAATTTTTGGTAATACTGTTTTATAGTCTGTGACTTTATAATCTCAAACCAGCTGTGAGAAAATGTATTGATTTTTCAAATTACAGACAATGGTGTAAGAAAATTGTTGCAACCTGATATCAACTGATTCTTCTAATTGTTTACTCAATTACACTTCCTATGACTGAAGATATTTGAGGAGTAGCAAAATTGACTGCCCTTGGAGACTGATATTTTATACTTTTGTTCAACTTAAAGTTGCTGTTTTGTCTTTTAGAAGAAGTGAATTCCTGGGGCTAATAAGGACACTCTTGATTTAAAAGGTCATGTTTCCATCAGGTAACATACATTGTATAGCCTCAGAGGATGATCCACAACTTCCTGTCAAATTTCTCCTGTGGACTTATATTCATTAAGCATACTTCTTTCCTCTGTAGCACATGTCATGGTGCCCTCCACTAGCCACTCTACAATATTGTTGAGAGAAATATATGCAAGTCATAGATATTATTGACCATTCTGCCCATTAGTATTCACGTAATATTAACCTGTAATGTTCCCCTGACATTAATTTGATGTTTTCTAACTACTCACTTCATAATCACCTTTAGAAAGTAATAACTGAGTACAGAGACCTTAAGAGTGTGTGGGATTGCTGCTATGTCCAGAATGGGTAACACTTATTTTTGAAAACATCATTGCTGTATTCGATAACTTCCTGGAATTGATTTGTCACATAACACTTAGAAAATGCTATTAGTACTACCAATCACATCAGCCCTCCTTCAACCCAAATTCAATTTGCAAATTATTTGTTCACATTATGACCAATCAATACATTTCTCTTTTAAATGTAAAGTTTAACTGCATCACAGGGAGATGCCATAGTGTTGGATTGCAGTCCAGTGAGGCTAATGGAACCTGAAGACCTGCTAGCTCTCTTTACACAAATCCTATCTATGCTTACAAATATCTTACTTTTTACTTAGGTGTTTGGGTCTCTATTAATCCCCTGACTTAAATCCATGTTTGTAATTTCATTTTATTAAATGAAATACTTAATAAAAATTAAAATTAAAAAATAAATATTTTACTTGAAACAATTATTTTGAATACAAATTTAACACCTATGTACAGATTACAACACTGGAACTTTACATGATCCATATTACCAATGGAATATGAAATGAATTTTCACAAGAATTCATACTTACAGTTGATTATTCTTGTGAGTCCTGAATGTGTGGCTACAACACTTATTAATAGGTTTAATAATTTTAGTATATTTATTTCATTAAAATATTTTAGAACAAAGATGTTATACGTAAGCTGTCTCATTCTAATATTTCCTAACTGGAACATATGCCATCAAAGTAGTATGCTAAATCTCCATATTATTGAGACAAGACATGTGACATAGCTAAATCGTAGATTCTAAGGTTTTAGTTCATAATTACTTAACACCTCATTCTGAGTATGTGATAAACCAGAGCCACAGCCTGGAGAGAGCATAGTGCCACGAAGCTTTCCTTTCCCTTATTCCTTGAACTGTACCTACAGTAACCATGGTGAAGTAATTACTACTGTATAGTGGGTGAATGGATAAAAGGTACAGCATATTTTTATTCTTAGAAAAGAAAAAACCCCTTATCAATTGATATACCATGGATTAAGCTGGAAGAAAATGAAAGTGAAATAAGTCAAGTATAGGAAGTGAAATATTGCCATGATCCCACTTATATAGTGAATCTCAAAAGAATGCAATGATGGGAATATATTCATGACTGAAAGGAGTTGGGGTACTTAGTGGAGGAGAGAAATGAGGGTCAAATGATGGATGGTTGAACTCTTAAGTTTATTCTTTTCTCTACCTCACTATACACCCTCACTATGCGATAATTGTATTTAATTGTGAAATATTTTATTCTAGGTATAAAATATTCTCCAGAAAAGTTATAATTATATAAGACAATATTGTTGACTAGCTAGCTAATGAATAAAAAAGTATCAATAAAAAGACTCCTGATTATGTTCAGCTGTACATATAGATCAGCAACTTCATTTTATTGGTACTGTCTTTTAGAGGAGAAACATTTGGTGTTACCTGAGGACTCTGAACAGTAAAGTCTCTGGTCCTTAGTTACACAAGCAGTGTCAGGTATGGGTTGTTTCTTATGGAGTTGGCTTTAAATCAAAACAGACATTGCTTGGATACTCCTGTAAAGTCTGTGCAGACATTGCCCTAGTATATATTGCAGGCAGCACAGAGTGTAGCTCAAAAGTTTTGTGACTGAGTAGCTTTTTATATTTCTCTTTTGACAGCCTGTAAAATACCTTCCTGAAACAAAGAAACTAGAATGTAGGGGTAAATACCTTCACTAGCTCAACTTCACTACATTCAGTGAATCATGCGGGTATTGTCCTCAGCAATGGTAATTCACCGTTATTTTTTGGTTTTTATAACTTATTCCCTTCACATCCTGCTCACTGACTCGCTCTCAAACACTCGTTCCCACAATCTTTAAGTCCAGCCCATATATGTTCTTTCATTGTTGGTTCAGTTTCTGAAAGCCACAATGATCCAGGTTAGGTGACTCTCTTAGTCTTCCTGTGGCATTCCTATCCCCTTCAGGGCCTGCAATCCTCCCTCCGACTCTTCCATAAGAGTCCCTAAAATCCACCCACTTCTTGGCAGTAGGTGTCCGTATCTGTTTGAGTCAACTGCTGTTTGGAGACTCTCAGAGGACAACTAGTTCCTGTCTGCAAGCATAACAGAGTATCATTAATAGTGTCAGGGATTGGTGTTTGCCCAATCAAGTTCGCCATGTTGTTGGTTGGCAATTCCTTCAGTCTCTATTCCATTCAATGTGCCTGCACTTTTTGTAGACAGAATAAATATTTGGTTGAAAGTTTTCTGGGTGGGTTTTAAGACATTTGTGTGTTTGTTTTGTATTGTCTCATTTATTTAGAAATCATGGTAGAAACTAGAATGACACTGACTGTAATAATATGTATTTGTAATTCTCTGGGTGTCGGCAGGTCAGTTTATTGGGGTTGAATGGCTTTTCACTGTCCTATCAGATGATTGGTCTTATTTACCTTCCCACATTCTTTTCCTTCATCTTTGATTGATTGGACAGCTGTTGGACTTGGCTATGTCTGTTATCTCTGAACCTTGCTAGGCGTCTTAACACTTAATCAAATCACCCTTCAATTTCTTGTTATTGTTTTTCTCACAAAACAAATATGCTATGAACAGTTGATAAATTACCTTCATTAATTGTCTTTATGTCCTAAATGACTTTATTCTTTCTTTTTTTCTTTCTTTTTTAATTAGATATTTTCTTTTTTTTTTTTTTTT
>NW_022196905.1:192443858-192451360 GCF_008632895.1 Mastomys coucha
AGTGCTGGGATTAAAGGCGTGCGCCACCACCGCCCGGCTAGATATTTTCTTTATTTACATTTCAAATGATATCCCTTTCCCGGTTCTCCCTCTGAAAAAAAACCTGTTACTTCCCCCCTCCCCCTGTTCACCAACCCACACTTTCCTGCTTCCTGGCCCTGGCATTCCCCTACACTGGGACATAGAACCTTCACAGGAACAAGGACCTCTCCTCCCATTGATGACCAACTAGGCCATCCTCTGCTACATATACTGCTGGAGCTATTAGTCCTACCATGTGTACTCTTTGGTTGGTGGTTTAGTCCCTGGGAGCTCTGAGGGTACTAGTTAGTTCATTTTGTTGTTCGTCCTAAGGGGCTGCAAACCCTTGAACTCCTTGGGTCCTTTCTCTAGCCCTTTGATTGGCAACCCTGTGCTCAGTCCAATGGATGGCTATGAGCTTCTACTTCTACATTAGTCAGGCACTGTCAAAGCCTCTCAGGAGACAGCTATATCAGGCTCCTGTCAGCCAGCACTTGCTAGCATCCACAACAATGTCTGGGTCTGGTGATTGAATATGGGAAGGATTCCCAGGTGGGGCAGTCCCTGGATTTTCCTTCCTTCAGTCTCTGCTCCACACTTTGTCTCTGCAACTCCTTCCATAGCATTTTTGTTCCCTGTTCTAAGAAGGATCGAAGTATCCACACTTTGTTCTTCCTTCTTCTTGAGTTTCTTATGGTTTGTGGATTGTATCTTTGGTATTCTGAGCTTCTGGTTAATGTACACTTACCAGTGAGTGCATGCCATGTGTGTTCCTTTATGATTGGGTTACCTCATTCAGGATAATATTCACCAGATCCATTTATTTCACTAAGAATTTCAAAAATTCATTGTTTTAAATCACTGTGTAGTATTCCATTGACATTTACTTTTATCATACATACCAAGGTACTACGTTGAAATCTTCAGAGATTTTATCCAAGAGTCGGTAATTATTCTCATCTATGATTATGTTTGTTGCAATTAGATATAATGATGCATGAAATTGTAACTTTTTCATATGTTCCTAGGAGCCAAACTGAGATGATGAAATTGGTTTGGTATTTCCTAAAGTATTTGTTATCTGTTTGGCTCAGATATTACATAACTCCCTCTGCACGACACTTCATTTATGGTCCTCATTACATCTCTATTATTAGTAATAACATTACGTGGCTTTATGATCATTTTATTGCATGTTTATTATCTGTTCTTTTGAGAGGAATCATCAGAGCTTTTACAGATGTTAAAGCAGAGTTACATAAATTCAAGGTCTAATGTCTTCCATAGTAGAAGTTGGTAGTCAATGATGGGTAAGATCATCTTGAAAAGCTTCTTAAACTGTAACTGGCCAGGAATACAAGATTATTTGTATGCCAGTGATGGGTAAGAGCCTGTGTTTGTGGATGGCAAACTAAGACATGTACAACTTTCTGCTTAGTGACTTATAAAGTATCTTTCAGAGGTAGATCAACCTAAGAGAGAACAAGAATGCAAGGATTCATGTCTCGATGATGGGAAAGGTCCATGCTTCCTGAAGGGATGCCTAAGACCTGTACAGACTTTATGTACTAATAATTGAGATAGCTTTGGTTTACATAGTTAAAAGGGAGACACTTTGGCTGATTTCTTCCTTGTGATTAATCATAAATGAGTCTGTGGATATCTATCTTTGTTTTTAATTAAGACATGAGTTATGCCCTGCGAAATTCCTCTGTGTATCCATTCATCCTTGAGGGACTGTCACAGCTGGACAGAAATAGTCTTAGTCAAACATAGATACTATAGCATAAACTTGACATGTTAGCATTTGTGATCATTGTTTTTCTTTCTGGAATTGGTCTTGCTTTATGTTGCTTACCTTTAAAATCTAATGAGAAAATACACTTGTTCATGGACATGGTATTAACCAGCAGCTCTCCCATATCTGTTTCTTGCATTTTCTTTTTGCCTTTGTATAATCAACCTCCGTTACCCAGGCATGGTTCTCACATTGTTTAACCAGTTGACTTAGCAATTTCTTGTAGAAAAGACAAATTTGGGGTAGAAATTTTTATGTGTGGGCTGTTATCCTTTTCTTTCTCCTGGGGGTTCTACCTGGCTACAGCAGGTGGCCTCTTCAGGTTCCACATCCCTACTCTCATGTGAATCAGATAATGTCACCGTTATTGACATCTGGGTCCCTCCCCTAACGCAGGTTTTTAGCAAGTCTCTGAGATGCCCCCACCCCTTCACTCACAAGCCACAGATCTGCATTCTCTCTTCTTCTACTGTGGCTTTTTCTTCTGTTACTCACTACACCTGATCCCTCCCCATCTCCTCATTCTCCTCCCTATCCTATATTTTATCAAGTTCTTTGCTTCCAACTGGCTCCTATTACTAGTTTACTTCCCCTTCTAAGTGAAATTTGAGCATCCTTGCTTGTCCTTTCCTTCTTGTTTTTAGATTTCTTAAATGAAGGTTTCAGGACTATATCCAAGGCCTAAGGGTTAAAGTCTTTGCTGTTCTTGCATATGGTCTGAGGTCAGTCATAAGCATCTACATTGGGCATCAAATAGTTCATAGAGTTCATAGAGTGTCAGTTTCAATAACTGTATAAAAATATTGTGAGAGGCTTGCTATAGTTTGCTTGAATTTGAATACTTGGTGCCTATTTGCTTTGTGCAAACTTTGGAGGTGAGGCCTTGCTTGAAGAAGTATGAAATTAGGGCCAGAATTTGAAGAATGTAAATATTTAGACCATTTTGCATACTCTATCTTAACTTTAAGCACTTCATTTGCAACAAAACTTTCCAGATGTTCATGCCATTACATTTAATACTTGCTGTCATGCTACTTTCTATGATACTGATGGACTTCTATCACTCTGGAATCATAAACTCTAAGTAAACACTTTTTTTCTATAAGTTTTCATGGCCATGCAATTTTACAATAGCAGTAGAAGACATTCTGTAGAAATTTTGCTAATTCCATTAATTCTCCCCTCAAGAATTTAAGATTACAGAAACTTGCCACACCATGTGTATGGAAGTTAGAAAGACACTTGTCATAGCTGTCCTATCCAACCATGATGGGACTATGGGCATTGAGCTCAGATTGATAGGCAATGCATCATGAGGTCTTAAACTTAGAATCATAACAACAGGCAGAAAAGCTGTTTTTTAAAGATGGAAAATGAGAAAAGCTAGGTAGCTGACAGGTAAGACTATCTGGGGAACCATGGGGCCAATGAAAATCTGGTAAAAGGGAGGAAGAGGATGAATAAGCATAATAAAAAATCATCATTGATGATGTTGGGGAAAGCTATATGGAATTATATCATGTTTACTAAGTTTATGTTTAATAAATTTAAAACTAAAACTTGTATGTATATGTATTATACATAAAGATATAAACTATGAATATATTTATACATATATACACACATATATAAAATCTAGACATATATATATGTGTGTGTTTACACGTATGTAAACACATATGTGTGTGTGTGTGTGTGTGTGTGTGTGTGTGTGTAAATTTTAAGTTGCTAAATTTGGGATAAAAATGTTCCACTCCAAGAAAGCATAGACTATCAAACAAAATGTCCTATGCCAAGCATAAGAAACTTCCTTTTAGGTTGTGGATTAAAAAATTTCAAGAGACCCACAAAACAATATAGGCTATTGCCATATTTCTTTGTTTCTCTAGAAAAAGAAAATAAAACCATAGTGCTGAAGACACCACACACTTTAGAGAAAGAACTAGTAGGAATGTTTTTAAATTTGAAACTTTGCAGTTCTTCCTTAAGGGTTAGCCCTCATGATATCAGAAGCAACTATGCAACTATTCAAAGTATGGAAGTAGTCAAGGATCCTACTCAGCTGTATTCAGACCTACCTACTGACCACAATAGTGACCAGAATATCAAGGTACAATAAATAAACATAAGGACAAAAGTTTGGTGTGGTATTATGTGTTGGAGTTATGACAGTTTGAAACTGAACTCAGATATGATCCAATTTGAAGTAAATCGGCACCACATGCATGGCTTTGTCATGTAAAACACACAGGTACTAAACACACACACAAATATGCTGAGCTAGAAGGGAGAAAGGGTAATAATGTAATAATGACGGGTTACTAAAGAATGGGGAGGAACAATGCTATATAAGATGGAGGGATAAACAATACTAAGATAACACCAAGAACTTTTATAATGCCAATAGGAAAACATTATTTCATAAATATTCTTAAAAAGTACATTGGGTGTGTATGAGTGCATGTATATATGTGTTTGTGTGTATATGTGTGTGTGTCACCAAGAGAGAGAGAGAGAGAGAGAGAGAGGATCAATGGAGAGGAAATAGAAAAATTAGTGGAGTTTAGTGGATTTATACTAAATAGGTGAAACTACTCTCTAGAAGACCATATAACAAAATACTGATAGGAATGGGAAGCTTACCATCCAACTGTTTATCAGGTGTTCCAAGAGATTATCAAAACAATGTAAGGTATCAGTATTGTCCTTCGTTGCCTTCAGAAACTTACAGTTAAGGCTCTATTGCAGAACACATTATCCACAAACTGTGCTTGGAGAAATAAAACTACATTTGACCTATAAGTCTTCTTTCCAAGTAGTAGTTCTCATAGTATCAGAAGGCACTAAGCAAGCTGACAAGGGAGGAAACCAATCAGAAGTTCTACTTGGCTGTAATAACTATGAAACACAACAACCATCTGCATGACAAGAAGTTTCTAAAGGCTTAATAGTATGTGTTCTTTCTAGCGAGTAAATCTTAGCTGAATACTTGGATTTAAAGCCAACTTAACAAGACAGAAACCCTATCTGTACGATAAATCTATACAATCACACTAACCACTCTAACATGGGGCTAGTAAAAATATAGATCTTAAAGAGGAACCTACTACTGCCATATCCTTAAACCAGTATAATACCAACCTGCATTTGATATACTTTTCCCTACACACATGGATAAGTAGAACTTTCCTTACTCATTGAAGCTGTTTTCCTTTGCAGCAGTAGGTGACTGTTAGAAAAAGTGGCACCTAGGATAAAAGCAGATCATTAGTTACATGTCTGAAACAAACACTTTTATATAGAGAGCACAAGCATATTTTAGGAAGAAAGGATCAAGGATTATAAGATCCTGAAGCCTAGGAAGTTTGCTGTGAGATTGTATCTTCTTGGTATAACAAAGTAGATACCCATTTAATATTAATAGTATGGCTACCTAAACAAGACCTAAGCAATTACAAAACTAGTTGACATCCCAATGAGGATAGGTGAAATATCATGGACCTCTACCAAAAGAAAATCTAAGGACAATTAAAGACTGATGAAAGAGGAAGAATTCATCTTTCCCAGGGATAATCCACATAAATGGTTATCTAACTTCACATAGTCAACACTAGAAAATTTGTATTAAAAACCAACACCAAATAGACAGGCTAGTTGTATTTATATATTTATGCTCATGTGCATGTGTGTTCATATAACAATAGTAATTAAAGAAAAATGCCAAGAATTTGAAAAAGAGTGGACTGTCATTCTATAAAGGCAAATTATCTAACTATATTATAAATAAATAAGAAAACTCCTAGGACCCAACTCGGATGAGATTAGCTGAAATGTCCAACAAAAGGGAGGGAGAACCTGAGGAGACCATATCCAGAGGTTAGGTAAGGGCCTCAGTTGGGGGATAGGGCAACCCATTCATCTCCAAATTTTTCACCCAGAATGGCTCCTGTTTAAATGAAATATGGGGCAAAGTGTGAAGTAGAGACTGAAGTAAAGGACATCCTGAGAGTTCCCCACCTAGGAATCCATCCTATATATAGACACCAAACCTAGACTCTATTGTGGATGCCAAGAAGCACTTTCTGACAGGAGCCTGTTATAGCTATCTCCTGAAAGGCTCTGCCAGACCCTGATAAATACAGAGGTAGATGCTCACAGCCAGTCATTTGACTGAGCACAGGGACCCCAATGAAGGAGTTAGAGAAAGGACTGAAGGAGCTGAAGGGGCTTGCAACTCTATAGGAAGAACAACAGTATTAACCAATCAGACCGCCAGAACTCCCAGGGACTAAACCAACAACCAATGAGTACACATGGAGGGATCCATGGCTCCTGCTGCATATGTAGCAGAGGATGAAATTATCGGTCATCAATAAGAGGAGAGGCCCTTGGTCCACTAAAGGTTCATTTCCCCAGTGTAGAGGAATGATAGGGCAGTGAGATGGGGGTAGGGGGTGGGTGGGAGAGCACCCTCCTTGGAGCAGTGTGAGGGGAGATGGGATCTGGGTTTTTTTTGGGGGGCATTGAAAGGGGATAACATTAGAAATGTAAAATACATAAAATATCCAATAAAAATTAAATATTACAAACATTTTAAAAATTAATTCAAAAAGTACTTAATTAAAAGAAACTTAAATTGTGATATGTCAAGTTATTCAAGATATTCAATTGTTGGTATTGAAGATGAGTTTTATTTTTGAAGTTCACAGGCATGTGCTCTCAGTTGATATGAGAATATTCATATTCTTGAGTTTTGTAGTCTAGGTGTAAACTAGAACTGGGAGGATTGCAGAGTGAATATGACTGAGATATGTTGTATTGAATTCAAAATAATAAATAATTATTTTAAAAGATTCATGCAAGCAAAGTGATACATGGTCTAAAGCTTTAGAACGTTATGAAAATATTTTATCATAAAAACTGTCTTCTAGAAGCTCATTATATAATAGTTGTGGTGACAGGCTTTTCAGAGAAATATATAATAATTTAATCCCTGATTATAAATTTAGACTTTCCTTGCCTACATATATATGACATATATGTTCTTTATCATACTACCATTTTTTTTGTATCTAGAACAATCTTCTCCAACTTTTACTCCCCTTGATGTCACAATATTCAACATTTGAATTAGTAGATTACTTGAATTCCAAGACTGTAATCTGTATTTTTGTCCCCAATTCCTGTCAGAATATAAAGCATAAACACATTAATATTTTAGTTTAACTATATCATTCTTAAAAGTTTCTCTAACTTCATTCTTGTTGTAGTAAATATACTCTCAAAGCAATATGGGAGAGAGATCCTGAGCTATGGCTTAGAGCAAGGTGTGCTTTCACAGAAGTTGCTAGTTTGACTCCTAGCACCCACCATGGGAAGGTACTCAACTGTTTATACCTCCAGCTGTAAGAGATCTGATATCTTCTAGATCCTGCTAGCACTTTTACTCTCAGGTGTTCATATCGTTCCACATATGCATAATTAAACATGATTTTAAACCTTAAAAAATGCAACATCAAAAATTAGTTCAACTTATAACTACAAATTACAAGTTGAGTCGAAGTCAATATAAGAGCTCAAAGTTCTAGTCATGACTCATCTACAGTCAAGAGAAGAGAGTTCCTCAATTGAGAATTCTTTGTTTAGCTCTGTACCCCATTTTTTAATGGGGTTATTTGGTTGT
>NW_022196905.1:192452373-192503506 GCF_008632895.1 Mastomys coucha
AAAAAAAAAAGAGAAGAGAGAAGAGGCACCCATGCTCCCTGTTACCTTTGCTCTCTTTAGATACCTTTGTTTTCTTATGTGGTTCAGGACTACTTATACAGGGATTGGTGTGATCCTCAGTGTGGTAGGGTTTTCCACATCAATCAGCAATAGAGACCATGCCAGACATAGAGATAAACTTTATTTTGATATTTTTTATTAATTTATTTATTTACATTTGAAATGTTATCCCCCTTCCCTGTGGGTTAAAATGGTGTCCCATGCCCTGCCACTGGGCGAGGCTGGACAGAGGAAGTTTGACTGTGCACTCTGTACACAGCCACTGTGTAGGCTTTGGGCTGTGGGGAAATGCAGTCTGAGGCTGAAGGAAAAGGGGCAGGAGGAGAGCGCTCTGGCTGGTCCCTTAGAGTATCTTAGGCTTTCTTGGGCTGGTGACTTGACTTGGTGGAGACCATGGCTGAGATCACAGAGAGGCCTCCTGCAGATTAGATGTTCTGCTCTTTAGAGCAAGACCTGCTCCATTGGTCCAGCATGGCAGATCCCGAAAAGAAGAGGCAGTCCATGGTTTGATGGCATTTATAAGCATGGAGAAGCGTTGTGATGAGTGAAACCATACCCCACTTTCTCAGGGCAGGCCTGAGGTTTAATACCTTTTCCCAGGGAGAAGTGTCTGGGAAGGGGAGCTATTAGGGTAGTAGAGGCAGAGAAAGGTAGAGAGAGGGAGAGAGTAGAGACATAGAGGCCCAGCCAAGGCCACATGGAGGTGGAGAAGGGAATGTGGAGAGAGGGAGAACAAGAGGGCAAGAGAGAGAGGCAAGAGTAAGAGGAGGAGGAGGGGGCAAGCAGCTCCTTTTATAGTGGGCCAGGCCTACCTGGCTTTTGCCAGGTAACTGTGGAGCAGAGCACACCTGGCTGTTGCCAGGCAACTGTCTGGGGGAGGGGAGGATGGAGTCCAGACAGAATACCAGGGGCTTGGGGCTTTGCCCTTTGTGACTGATGGCCACAGAGTTATGGAGAGCTGAGGCCTCTTGTCAGGAGTGGGTGTCTGGGGATGTGGCAAACACATTTATCCCTGGCAGGAACACCTGCTGGGTCTCCAGGGTTTAACCCTAGCTCAACCAGAAAACAGGCTGCCTTTCATGATCCCACACTTCCTGATTTCCCCCCTGCAAACTCCATATCCCATATCCCTACACCCTGTTTCTATGAGGGTGTTTGCCTGCCCACCAACCCACCCATCCATTCACTCCTGCCTCACCTCCCTAGCATTCCTCTACACTAGGACATGGGGCCTCCACAGAACCAAAGGCCTCCCCTCCCATTGGTTCCCGATAAAGCAATCCTCTGCTATGTAAGCAGTTGGAGCCATGGGTCTTTCCATGTGTACTCTTTTGTTGGTGGTATAATCCTTGGGAACTCTGTGGAGTCTAGTTTGTTCATATTGTTGTTCTTCCTACAGGGTCACAAACTATTTCAACTCTTTCAGTCCTTCCCCTAAGTCCTCCATTGGGGTCCCTGAGCTCAGATATTTGGCTGTGAGCATCTGCATCTGCAATTGGTCAGGCTCTGGCAGAGCCTCTCAGGGGACAGCTATCCCAGGCTACTGTTAGCAAGTACTTCTTGGCATCAGCAATAGTGTCTGGGTTGGTGATTTTGAATTGGGAATCTTTCTAGAACGTCCTGGCCATAGCAAGTTGAAATTTAAAACTATTCAAACTTGGCTTCTCAGTGAGATAACAATTTATAGCTGGGCAAATGAAAGACTTGAAAACAGTAAGGATTTTAATAAGCTGATGATTTTGAAGTGAGTTTAATTTTTGACATTTATTTGCTGACTTATTTACATTTGTTAATTCAGTGCTTTGAGGCTACAATATTATGAATTTTAATTCCTTTCAGTCTCATAGGAAAAGTATAAGGCTCTGAGTAACTTCCCCTAAAAACAAATTAAGAATTGAAAAATAGATATACTTATATGATACTTACTGATATATCAAGAGCAAATTATATTTGACAAAGAGCTTTAATATATACATAGATATTAAACTCAATTTTTAATATATAAAATATTAAGGTATTAAAATATTCTACATGCTTATTAAAGCTGGGTAAATCTAATTATATATGATACCATAAACTATAATAATAATTAGTTCTTATTATCTTAATGGTATATTATCATTAGAACTAACTCAGCCTCTAATACCTTTACAGTCCTTTTACGAGAAGGCAAACAGTTGTTAGACTATGCCGTTTACTGGCATACTTGTTGTCTATTATGTTAGCACAAACACCTGTTATATGAAGCTAAACTGGAGAATCCTAGTGTTTCTGTAACAAATCTATGCTATAGCCTCTATTTAGTTATTTGGAAAACGCAGGTTCAGTTTATTCCAGTTGCCCTTATCTGTCTTTCTCTGTAGAGAGATTTTTCTAAAAGGAATGGAGAAACATCTTACCATTTGTGTGTTTTCTGTTCTAAATGTCATGCCATACTATGTGATCTTGACCAAATACCTTTCATTGCCCATGTGATAGCAACAGTTATCAAAATATGTCCAGATTGTTTCTGACAGATTTTCTTAGGTTGTTGTAAAATTTATGTTTGTAGCTCAAGACAGTTACATGTCTATCCAAACATCAGTAATAATGGAAAGTTAGCGGAATGACAGAAAACATCAGTTTTGTATTTTTAAGGCTACTGTCAGTACTTTTATTAGAGAGAGACTTCCTGAATGACCTAGTTTGAGTTTGTTCTCCAGGCAGCCAGTGCTTTCTTTAATAAGTTGATATGTATTTTGCAACCTCTTATGAGTTTGGAAAAAAACAAATCACCAATGACAGATAAAACCTAAGGAGTAAGTCTCTTGGCCTCTCTCTATACCTTCAATAGAATTATTGAAAAGATTACTATAGCCACAGTCCCTTAAAGGCTGAAAGTGAATTCTCTATAAATCTTTCTTCAGAGTTTCTATTTCATTGCTGCACATACTTGAAGAAAATATTTATGTTCAGGTCTGCAAGTGTTTTCCTACTTTTACCTTACGCCATAAATCTCAACTTGTACATCTGGCTTATCAGTTAGTGACATAAAGCAATATTCATTGTAACTCCAGGAATTTGCCCTTCTCCCCCAGAACTTTATATTTACTTTCATATTGAAACATATTGAACTTTGCTCATAATGCTTCAGGATTCTTGATAGATGGCTATTTCTGTGAGGCTTAACATGAAAGGTGGCTTAGTTAAATCAAGACCCATACTATTTTCTTCAAAATATCTAACACATCACTTGTCCAATAAATATTGGCCTGACTTCAGAGTCTAGAGTTGCTGATCTACTTCCATTTTATCATGGATGCTTTTTGTTACACTCAAGACTGAAGATATTTCCTTGCTTCACTGAACAGCTTAAATACTTTCAGTTTGATTGCTATGAGTGTGTCTTTGCTCACTTTAGAGAAAAGCAAGCTAATGGAAAGCTTACCTTATCACTTTTAGCAAATTTTTAAAAGACCTTTTGAAAAGAGATTTAAAAATTTCAAGGGGGGGACTGTCATTTTTAAAGAAGCAAATAATATCAGAGTGAGAACAAATATAAATTGTGAATGGCCATAGTTACTGTCACGATACTTTGACTGCTGGCTGCCACATTTAGTATCAAGAGGAGATACCAAAGGAAATCATGATTACTGTGATACAAATTTAAGCAAAAATAATCTGTTTTGTTCAAAGTAGAGAGCTTCTTTTCTAAATGTATCTCTAAAGAAAAATAAGAGAGATGCACCAAATCAAGGTAGATGTAGCATTTTGTCATAAAGGCTTGGAATCCCTCAATATGATGAAATGTTTATAGGAAAGTAAAATTCAGTTAACTATAAAATTATTAACAAACAATTAGACACTGTAATTCTTCTTCAGACCCATGAAAGCTATCTTGAGAAAAAAACAAATATTCAGTATCAATCCAAGATTTGGAAATAGAAGAAAAGGCATGATACAAATTTTAAAGATTCATTGCCTTTAGACTTTGGTACCACATGGTACATGAGCATTCCTCATCCATAAAGATATATTACATATGTTTCTAGATTGATTTTCCCTTTTTAAAATTCTTTAAATAATTATCTTTTATTTACTTTACACCTAGATCACAGCCCCCTCTCTCCTATCTTTCCAGTTCCAACCATTACAGATCTTTCACCCCCATTGCTCCCTACCCTTGTTCTCAGAGAATGGGTGTAGCACATACGCCCCACCTTAGGCCATCTAGTCCCAGCAGGACTAAGCACATCATCATCTGAGGACCAACCAGGCAGTCCAGATAGTAGAAAGAGAATACAATGGCAAAGAACAGAAATCAAGACAGCCCAGAGCCATTTGTCAGGGCACCCACATAAAGACTAAGTTGCACATTTGCCACATATCTGGTGTGGGTCTAGGTCCAGCATGTTCTTTGGTTGGTGTCCTAGGCTGTGAAAGCCTCCATGGTCCCAGGTTAGTTAATTCTATAAGTTTTCTTGTGCTATTCTTGACCCCTCAGGTTTGCTCACTTCTCTCACCAACATTTATTCAATATTCTTGAGCTCTGCCTGATGTTTGGCTCTGTATCTCTGCCTCTGAATGAAGCCTCTCAGGAAACAGTTATGCTAGGTTCCTCTCTCCAAGCATAGCAGAATATCATTAATAGTGTTAGTGGTTAGCTTTCTCATATGGGATGGGTCTCAATTTAAGGCAGCCACTGTTTGGTGGTTTCCCTTAGTCTCTGTTCCTTCTTTATCCATGCACATTCTCTAAGCAAGACAAATTTTGGGTTGAAGGTTTTGTTGGTGGATTGATGTTCCCCTCTTTTGGAAGTCCTGCTTGGCTACATGAGGTGGCTTCCTCAGGCTCTATATTCTAGGTTCTAGAAGTTGTTGGGGGTAGTCTTCATTTAAAATACTATATGTGATAAAATGAAAACTAATACATCAGAGGAGAACAAAACACATAAACATGAGAAATGTCATTTCAGAGTTGGCATTAGACGCTGAGACCCACTTGTTCACATAACATGGTAATCTCATAAAAATATTAGCTGGAAGTTATAATGCAAATTCAGTGAAACCATGAGGTTAAAGAGACAGAAATATATTATATGTATACATATTATATATATAATGAAAAAAATATAAAATTAAAAATTAAAAAATCTTAACATTTAAAAAGAAAAAAACATGGTAGAACAGTATAAGACAAGGAAACTCTGAAGATATAGTTGGATTTGTTTTTAGTTGACCATCTATTACTGAGTATAGAGCCTAACCTTAAAAGTAATTTGTTTCCCCAGTGAAATTCTATTGAAGAAAACTAATTTTTCATTTGTAAGTAGTTAACAATTAGAGATTGATTCTGGGTAATGCATGGAGGCATATGTTCACTTCTTTCATCTCTAGAAACCCATCTGGGTCTGGAATCGATAAGCCTATATATCCTGCCTCAGTTTCAATGAGTTTGCTTGCTGATTCTGTTGATTTTACAGGGTCTATTTTCTTGCTGTCCTCTACCTGCTCTGGATCCTACGATCTTTCTTTTTTTTCCCAGTAGTTACCTGAGTCCTGAGGGGATATGAATTTGATGGAAAATCCCATTTAGGGCTAAGTATTTCACATTCTCTCACTTTCTGCAGTATATTTGGCTGTGGATCTCTATATTTAATCCAATCTGCTTCAGGAGGAAGTCTTCTGATGATGACTGAATAAAGCTCTGATTTATGAGTATTACAGAATTACACTAGGAGTCATATTATTGTTACTTTTTTAGTATTTTGTCTTATTGTAGGTCTCTGGACTTTATAGTGGCTAATTCTTGGTCACACGATCAAAGTCAGGTATTAGTTCCATTTCATGAGGTGAGCCTTAAGTCAAACCACACATTAATTATTTTCATAATTTTTGTGCCATCATATTTTCAGGCAAGAGAGATTGAAGGCCAAAGGTTTCATGGCTGGGGTAGGTACTTACACTACTCCTTTGGAATCCTGCAGATTATGTTTCCTTTCCCAAAACATTTCAGTACTATCTTGAAGGTTCTATGTAGACATCGGTTTTTCCAAGTTTAATGAGTTGTATGAGTTTTGTCCTCAGCAATGGGGTTGTACAGTCAATTTGTGAATTAACAACAGCTTGAGCCTTTTGTTTAGGGCTTCCCATGGGACCCTTCTGGCCAGAAACTCAATTAGATATAACCAAAACTTAGGAAAGGAAGTTTCATTTGTTGACAAGAGGTGTCCAGTTATGGTTCTGTCTTTCCAAATATTTTGTGATTTCATTTATTGCCTTCAAATATGTTTATATTTTAGGAATTTTCTATTGCAATAACTTACTACCCTCAAATTACTCTTAGTTTTACCTATCCCTCAATGTATTTGCTTGATAATTCTACTTGTCCTACCTCTACTTGATCATTCCAATCTACTTCTCCACCATCTATCAATGTATACCTTTTCTATTCCTACTTTTTATGGAAGTGATAGCAGATACTGCTGCCATGACTCTCATTACCTAACTCTATACCTAACCTTTTATTCTAGGGTTTATAACCTAGATATCATTGACTTAACAACCAGAGTCCACATATAAGCCAATGCACACTAATTTTTTTCTCTGTCTGGCTTATCTCACTCAGAGTTATATTTTCTACTTCTTTAAACATAACTCCAATTCCATGATTCTATTTTTTAAGTGGCTAAGTTAAACTCCATTGAGTAAATGTATCACATTTTTGTTATCCTTTCTTCTGAGGAGGGATATTTAGGGACATATTTATTTTTTTAAGTTTCTGAAATAGAACATCAATAAACATAGTTGAGTAAGTGTCTCTGAAGCATAATGAAGCATTCTTTTGTTATATGTCCAAGATTGGTGTAGCTAGTTCTTAAAGTAGATTGATTTCCATCTTTGAGGTACCATCACACTCCATACAGATACTGAATATCCAAATTAACAAAATTAAATACAGAAAGAGGACCTAACAAGAGACAGAGTGAAATCAAGAAAATCATGAGAACTTACTTTAAAAACATGTGTTCCACCATATTAGAAAATCTAAAAGAAATGTGAAAAAATATATTGACACCTATCACTTACCAATGTTAAATCAAGATCAAATAAACCAACTTTATAAAAATAAAGTGTGTTTAACACTTATAACTCCTTGTGAAATAGGACTCCTAGGAAATGCAGTGATTAAAATGTCTCCCAATCCACAAAACCCCTGGGCCTGATAGTTTTAGTGTGAAATACTGCTAGAGTTTCAAAGAAGAGTTAGCCTATATTTCTCAACACAAAATAGAAACAGAAGGAACATTTCCCAATTCATTTTATGAGGCCACAGTTACCCTGATGACCAAAACTCATAAGGACCCAATAAAGATGGATAATTATAGATAATTTCCTGTGCAAATATAGGTAAATATTCTCAATAAAACCAAATCTAAGAATACATACAAAAAATTATCCAATGAGATGTAGAAGAATTCATACCAGAGATTTATGGTTGGTTAAAAATAAATAAACTGACTCTCAAATAATGTCTTTTAAATTGTATCCTCTAGTATCATAGATGTAGGACAGTATTGTATCATACTTCTGTGAATGTAAAATAGCTTGTACCTGCTTTATGATATGTAGTAGTGACTGTGCTTTAGCAGAGCTGTTTTTAATGATGTGGCATAGAAATTTTTTTCTAGATGATTATTAAGAAGCTAATTAAAAAAAATGGTGCCAGGTACCACAAAAGTAACAGAACTGTGCTGTTTTTCAGGGTTTTTAGTTTTACTTATTTTTTTAATAGAGTGTTCTGGATGTCTCTACAATTTTGTTCAAATGACTGCAGAACCTGAAAAATCTGTTGCTGCTATTGATGCATAACATATTGCTATTATTGCTCTCTCTCTCTCTCTCTCTATATATATATATATATATATATATATATATATATATATATATATAATATTAATGCAATTTATATATATATACACACATATATGTATATGTATATATATATATATGTATACACATTTATATAATTTGAGTTTTTGGAAACTTTGGCTGTACTGTCAACTTTGGAAAAAAGTATTCCAGTTTACTGTGTTGTGTTGGCATTGTACAGAAATTAACATCCATGTTAGTCTAGAAATGTTGAATTTATTTTTTTCTACTTGTACAGGGGTAATGCACTATATTAAATATGTAAGGTCTTATTTACATGGGTTTGATTATAAAAACATAAAGTATTTTCTAAATAAAAATAAATAAATAAACTGAATATTTTTCTTTTTTATTAGATATTTTGTTTATTTATATGTAATATGATTTCTACTTTCCCAGTTTCCCCTCCAAAAAATAAACAAACAAACAAAAACAACAAGAACAAACCCCTGTTGCCTCCCCCCTTCTCCATGCTTGCCACCCCATCCTCTCCCACTTATTGGCCCTGGAATTCCCCTACACTGGGGCACAGAACCTTCACAGGTCCAAGGGCCTCTCCTCCCATTGATGATTGACTTTGCAATCCTCTACTATACACATGCTGCCAGAGCCATCATTCCCACCACGTATACTCCTTGGTTGGTGGTTTAGTCCCTGGGAGCTCTGAGGGTACTAGTTAGTTCATATTGTTGTTCGTCCTAAGGGGCTGCAAACCCTTCAGCTCCTTTGGTCCTTTCTCTAACTCCTTCATTGGGGACCAGAAGTAAAAGAACTTGATCATCTCTTTAGATACAGAAAATGCCCTTGAAAAATCAAACATTATATCATTCATGATAAAAGTCCTAAAGAGATTAAGGATACAATGGATTTAACTAAACATAAAAAATATCAAATTACAACAAGCCATAACCAACATCAACTTCAATGGAGAGAAGCTCAAAGCAATCCCACTAAAATCAGAAACAAGGATGTCTAATTGTTTCTTACCTATTTAATATAGTACTTGAAGTCTTAGCCAGCCTAGCAAGATAACTGAAATAGAATACAAATTAGAAAGAGAGAAGTTAAAGTATTTTTATCTGCAGATAATATGTTAGTACATATGTGACCCTAAATTTCCACTGGGAAACTCTTACAGCTAATAAACAATTTTAGCAAACTAGCTAGTACAAGATTAGTTCATGAAACTCAGCATCCCATATCA
Source organism: Mastomys coucha (assembly GCF_008632895.1). NCBI lineage: Eukaryota > Metazoa > Chordata > Mammalia > Rodentia > Muridae > Mastomys > Mastomys coucha. Next base: position 192,461,548 of record NW_022196905.1, read on the forward strand.
TGTCATGCAAATGACAGACTGAGAACAACTCAAGAATCAAACATCTTTTAGAATACCCTCAAGAAAAACAATATATAATTTTCAGTTAACTGTAACCAAACAAGGGAAAATATATGCTTATACTTTTTAAACTGTAGTAATAAGGATTCATAATGTTTTAAAACTCCCTTCCAGCCTACCACCCGCCAGAGGAAGTGGAATGGAAAGGTTAAGGAGGTAAAGGAAGACATGGTTCTGTTGCAGAATAATTCTCTGGAGTGAATCTAATCTGTGTTGTCAGGATATAAGTAGTTCAGTTCACATGAATCAACAGCAGCAGCTTAGTCCACTTACAAACACCATTCATGATTTAACAATGACAGTTGACCCAGAAGAAATGCAAGGCTCTGTCAATCAGCCAGCAGAACCCGCAAAATTATACTGGAATACCAGCAGAAGTTTTTTGTATGAATTTACAACAAATGATGACCAGTGTCAGCAAAGGACAATGATGACCATCAAAGAATGGCATTATGTATCAATATCACACAGCATCATTCATAGGCTATAGGGTTATAGTTACACCCTTTCCAACTACCAAGTTGGAAAATTTTCTCATATCTACTCTATCAAAACATAACATGTCTTTTGTCCTTGCTGATTCCAGAAACATCCTGTGTTTTTCTCTCAGCAAAACAACTTCCATGTGTATACTTTAGCAAAAACATCCTCCAAGAAGATACCTTCCAGAACAAAATCACATGACACGACTTAGTACCCAAATAAACCAGAAATTTCCACTTCAGGACAGGCAGATAAATGGAATAGAATTGAAGACCAGAAATGAACCCACACTACTATGGTCACTTGATCTTCAACAATCGAACTAAAACAATCCAGTGAAAAAAGGTAGAATTTTCAACAAATGGCTCTTAGCATGAAGAAGAATGCAAATTGATCCATTATTATCTCCTTGTAAAAAGCTCAAGTCCAAGTGAATCAAGGACCTCCACATAAAACAAGATATACTGAAACTAATAGAAAAGAAAGTGAGGGAAAAGCCTTGAGCACATGGGCACAGGAGAAAATTTCCTGAATAGAACACCAATAGCTCATGCTCTAAAATCAAGAATTGACAAATGGGACCTCATAAAGTTGCAAACCTTCTGTAAGGTTCTAACAGAACCCGACTAACACAGAAGTAGAGGCTCACAGCCATTCATTGAACTGAGTACAGGGTCCCCAATGAAGAAATTAGAGAAAGTACTGAAGGAGCTGAAGGGTTTGCAGCCCCTTAGGACAAACAATATGAACTAACTAGTACCCTCAGAGCTCCCAGGGACTAAACCACCAACTAAGGAGTATACGTGGTGGGAATGATGGCTCTGGCAGCATGTGTATAGTAGAGGATGGATAAGTCGGTCATCAATGGGAGGAGATGCACTTGGCCCTGTGAAAGTTCTGTCCCCTAGTGTAGGGGAATGCCAGGGCCAGTAAGCAAGAGAGGGAGGGATAGTGAGCAGGGGGAGGGAGGAGGGAACAGGGGTTTGTTCTTGTTGTTGTTTTTTGGGTTCTTATTTTTGGAGGGGAAACTCAGAAAGGGGAAATCATATGACATGTAAATAAAGAAAATATCTAATTAAAAAAATAAAAATAAAAAAATAAAGGGTACAGAGTTAAACCAAGAATTCTCAAATGATGAACTGAATGGCTGAGAATCATTGAAAGAAATGTTCAACATCCTTAGTCATCAGGGAAATGCAAATCAAAACAACCATGAGATTCCACCTCACACCTGTCAGAATGGCTAGGATAAAAAACTCAGGTAACAGCAGATGTTGGAGAAGTTGTGGAGAAAGAAGAATACTCCTTCATTGCTGGTAGGATTGCAAGCTGGTACAACTACTCTGGAAATAAGTTTGGCAGTTCCTCCAGAAATTAGACATAGTACTACCTGAGGAACCACCTATACCACTCCTGGACATATACCCAGAAGATGCTCCATCAAGAAATAAGGGCACATGCTCCACCATGTTCATAGCAGCCTTATTTATATGAGCCAGAAACTGGAAACACCCCAGATGTCCCTCAACAGAAGAATGGATAAAGAAATTGTGGTACCTCTACACAATGGAGTCCTACTCAGCTATTAAAAACAATGAATTTATGAAATTCTTAGGCAAATGGATGGATCTGGAGAATATCATCCTGAGTGAGTTAACACAATCACAAAAGAACACACAGGATATGCACTCTCTGATAAGTGGTTCTTAGCCGAGAAGTTCAGAATACTCCAAGTACAATCCATAAACCACAAGAAACTCAAGAAGAAGGAAGACCAAAATGTGGATATTTTATTCCTTCCTAAAAGGGGGAAAAATATCCCTGGAAGGAGTTGCAGATACTAACTATGGAGCAGAGACTGAAGGAAGGGCATTCCAGCCTGATATAGCTGTCTCCTGAGAGGCTCTGACAGTACTCCACTAACACAGAAGTAGAGGCTCACAGCCATCCATTGAACTGAATACAGGGTCCCCGATGAAGGAGTTAAAGAAAGGACCAAAGGAAGTGAAGGGTTTGCAGCAACTTATGATGAACAACAATATGAATTAACTAGTACCCTCAGAGCTCTCAGGGAGTAAACCACCAACCAAGGAGTACACATGGCAGGACTGATGGCTCTGGTAGCATGTGTATAGTAGAGCATGGCCAAGTCAGTCATCAATGGGAGGAGAGGCCCTTGGCCCTGTCAAGGCTCTATGCCCCAGTGTAGAGGAATGCCAGGGCCAGGAAGCAGGAAAGTGTGGGTTGTTGAGCAGGGGGAGAGAAGAGGGAACAGGGTTTTTTGTTTTGTTTTGTTTTGTTTTTTCCATAGGGGAAACTGGGAAAGGAGATATCATATGACATATAAATAATGAAAATATCTAATAAAAATAAATAAGTAAATGAAAAAAGGAAAAAGAAACTTTAGGTCAGAGAAGAATTTGAAGAAAATATAAGAAGATGGAAAAACCTTCAATGCTCATGGATTGACTCAGTTAAATCAGTAAAAATGACCATGTTGTCAAATGCAATCTAAAGATTCAGTGTAATCCACATCAAAATTTCAACCAATTCTTCACAGAGCTTGAAAGGAAAATTTTCAGCTTCATATGGATACACAGAAAACCCAGGATTATTAAAATAATCCTGAATAGAATGACAACTGCAGGAAGGATGGCCATCTATTATCTCAAACTGTACTATACAGCAAAAATATAAATAGCATAGCATTATCATAAAACAACACAAGCAAACAAACAAAAACAAATAAACAGGCACACTAATCAATGGAATAGAATTGAAATCACAGACATAAATCTACACATCTGAATTTTGATAAAGAATGAGAAATAGCTTCAACAAATGCTGTTGGCTAAATTTTCAGCTGCTTGTAAAAAAATCAAATATATTCATAATAATAACTGCATATAGTTTGATGCTACATTGTTCAATGTCTTTAACACAAAATCATATACACTGAAGTTCAGGGATAGTTGTACATCATTGATCCCAGCACTCAGAATGCAGAAACAGATGGATCTCTGAATTCCAGTATAGCCAGGACTGCATAGAAACATCTTATCTCAAAACAAGTACAAAAACAGAACAGGAGTGAAACAATAAAAAAATAAATCCCTGATACACTGAATTTGATAGATATGTGGGAAATATTTTGAGTACTTAAGCAAAAAATAGTCTTCAACTAGAACAGCATTTGCACAGGCACTAAGATCAATAACAAATATATGTCACCTTGTGAAATTGAAAAACTTTTGCATTGCAAAGGATACTATAATTAGGATAAAGCATCAGCCCAGAGAATGGAAAAACATTTTTTACCAACTATACATCTAATGGAGAGATAATATTTAAAAAATAAAGAACTCAAAAACTGAATATCAGGAGAAAATAACACAATTAAAAATGTGATACAGAGTAAAAAGAGAATTCTCAATAGAAGAAACTCAAATGATTGAGAAACACTTGAAGAAATGTTCAACATCTTTAGCCATCAGGCATATGCTAACCAAAACTGCTTTGAGATTTCACCTTATGCCTGTCAGAATTGCTAATATCAATAAAACAAATAAGTCATCCCATCAAAAATGCAGAATAATAGGAACACTCCTCATAATTCAAAAGTTACATATTTTTATTGTAGTTCAGGGCACTTGCTTTCTGTTCCTTTATATCTACTTGTCTATATTTCTGTCAGTCTATCGTATGTATCATCTGTCTATCTAATATTTGTGTATGTATGTATGCATGTATGTATGTATGTATCCTATTCATCTAGACTGCTATCTATTTACCTAACACTATCTATCTATCTATCTATCTATCTATCTATCTATCTATCTATCTATCTATCTATCTATCTATCTATCTGCCTATCATCTTTTGCCTATCATCTATCTATTCATCAATCATTTATCTATTAACCTATCACCATCTATCCTCTATCAGTCTACCTCCTATTTCAATATCTATATCTATGTGTGTATAACTCTAATTTTTCCTCTCTTTGCAACCATAAATAGACTATAGGTCTACTTCTGATGGTAGGACCCTTTGAGGAGTCTACATACTGACATGTCAACTGGTTTGCCATTCAAAAAGTCTTCTGAGATTTACAGAGTTTTGAGATTTCATAAGTGTATGTGTAGAAGACAATATTTCCTGGTTCTCTGGCTACTTTGATCTTTCTCCCCTACCTTCCACAAGTTGCCAGAGACTTAGATATAGTGCATTAGTAATAGATATATCAATTGGTGTGGAACACCTCAATGACTTGTTTTATGAATTTGGAACATACTGTTGTAGACTTCTTTAGTAGTATCATCTGGTGCAGAGAGAACATTTTTTTGGGGGGGGATGAGACCTACATATCTTTGAGAATAATCATGTGTTTTTAGAATTGAGTCTGGAAAATAAAATAGGAGCTTTCTTTTAAGGTCTATGACCTCATTATTCATGAGTTAGAATTTTAGCACAAAGTGTCAATTAACTCTTATTGATCACATGTTAAGTCTTATTTGACAGCTGTTTATTATTTCCAACATATAAATGCCTGTTTAACCATAAGAGATATTTTGGTAGTCTGGCCATTAATATAGTACACTGGCTTTAAAGTTGGTCAGAATAAAAACTTTTATAAAGAACTTACAAGTTAACACATTTTGATTGTTTCTTATTAGTTCTTTGGTTTTGATTGCATGCTTGCTGTAGTTAAGTAGTCTCACTCTGTAGTCAAGATTGGATGGGAACTGACTGTGTAGCCAGGATTGGAGTTAAAAACATTGCAGTCATTTTGTTTGACACTTATGAATACAAAGTCTAACATACTCTGCCACTTTGGGTCATATTTTAATTTCTTATAAATATAATGTTTCTAATTTGCAACAGCAGATGATATATCAATTACATCATCTCCATCTACTTTTTCATATAATAACAATTATAAAAATATATAGATAACTTATTTATATTTATATTTGTACACTTTTGGAAGTGTTTGTGTGCCTTTCATGGTAAAGTTTACTTAAAAACTAAACTGTACTGTTGGTTAAATTTTGCCAGACATATTTCTAATATTTGTCATGATTAAATTCATTAGTAAATCCCAGTTCTTAAAGCTGGTAGTAAATTTAATGAGTCTTTGGTGTTAGGAACAGATAAAGGAAAGAGGAAGGGGAAGACTACACTGTGTCACACCTATCAGTGAACATATTGTTCGTATAATTGTAAAAAGCAGAACATGGCAGAACTGTAGCAGGTACTATACAGGCTTTATGCACAAAATTAGATATTAAGAGACTATGCATATAAACAAAGACTAAAATTACTTATCTTAAAGTTCATGAATTTTGGAGTTACTAGCACCAAGGTATATCAATTCAGGAAGATGTCAATTTGTCAAATTTTCTTGATAGCTTAGAATATTGATTTTAAAACGTGTTAAGTTCTGATTTAAGAAAAAGGAATGTTATTGCTGTGTTCTTTTTTTTCTCCTATTTCCTTCTGAAATTTTAAAACAGCCTTGAGTCTTTTATATGTAAATACTCTATTTACAGCTTTTAACTTCTCTTGCATTCAGTTTCTCTCATGTCTGCTTTGTTCCCTTTTGCTCTCACCTTTAGTGATTGCTGCTATATAAAGACACACACACACACACACACACACACACATGCATATATATAAATAGTACCTGAGTATATTTAATATTGTAGATATGCACATGTGCTTAAGCATGACCCCTTGGTAACAGATATCCTAAAATAGAGCTTCTCCCTTGAGAATACTGATTGTTCCTATCTCACAATGACTGATTGTCTGTAATTTTAATCTAGGGATAGGGCCTTGTGAACTATTCCCCATCTACATACTGGTATGTCAGTTAGTGTTGTCATTATGAAGGAAATGTTTAGAAAACATATTGTTGATATTTCATGGCTACAGCTTTCCTGTCGTGCCTAGGAGATATTATCTAACAGCAGGCAGCTTGGTGATTTGTCTCATACAGTGTTTTTGTTACATCTTTTGTATTATTCCCTGAATTTTAGGTTCAGAGTTTTTGTTGTACATGTAAAATTAAGCTTGCTCTCCATAATGAATTATTTCCTGAGCTTTGACCAGTTACAGTTTTATGTGATGGTCTCTATCCATCACATAAAATGACACATAATGAAGATTCATTGGTGTTGGGTAAGAGCCTCATATATGTGGGTTAATGTTTAGTACATAGTAGAAATTACTTTGGTTTGTGAAAATGGTAGTAGTAGGTTTTCTTTTTATGATGTATGGGCTCCCCAACTCCATCATTTCATATGTTAAAGCATCAGGCATGAATTCCCTCACATGGAATGGGGTTTAGTTAATTCCATTTAGACAGCTGTTGGTTGATGCCATGTACACAACACCACTATTGTACCATTAGGGATACATTATCAGGCCATTCATTGGTATGATTCACAGGCCTTATAGATGTGCAAGATAATTGATAGCTTTTCTACTTTGCCAGCTTGCATAGCACCTTATGATACTATTAGAAATAGTTCTCAGCAAGAAACTTCTAAGTCAGGACCAACTTGGTTCCTTCAAGTTCAGTGTCTGAAGTGTATGATTTATTCAGCATTCAAATTCTGGAATGCAACCAAAGACAACGGTAAAACCCTGTATAGCTTTGAGAGTTTTTTGGGATACCTGACAAAAACACTGAATGAAGGCCACCATGTATTATGGATCTTAGGAAAAGTTATATTACCCATATGGTCTAAAACCCATATGGTCTATCTTCATGCACCCTCTCCTCTCTCTTTCTCTCTCTTTCTCTCTATCTCTCTATCTCTCTCTCTCTATCTCTCTCTCTCTCACACACACACACACACAAACACACACAATTTAAAGTAAGCTTTTAAAACATTATAAAATATTTCCTTTATTATTTTTAAACATTCTGTTACTTATCTCTTCTTTCTCTGTCACATTATGTATCAAGTTCATTCAGTTTTCCCCATCAGTGCATGGGTGTCCTATTTGGTGTGTATGTATTTGCGTGTGCTTTTCTGTGTATGTATGTGCATATGTGTGTGGATGTGTGGGTATGCATGTATGTGTGTTTGATAGAATGTCTGTGCATGTGTCTTCTTAGGTAGTGCTTCTGGCTCAAAACACAGGGATTATAAGCACATGACTCACGGTGTGCTATTGTCCTAAAGTTTGTTGATTGTGAAATAACTACATTCTCATTGACTAATTACCTGAATAATAAATTAAGCCAGTATTTACATTGGCTTAATTAGTAATTTGCATGAGTTACATCAATATAAAGCAGCCATGTGTGATCTCTAATATTGAGATTACAGAAGTTCAATATAACATATACCAAGTAAAATTATACCATAATTGGGATAAGCATATTTTCTACTTGCAGTACAATCATGACAATGATGATATTGTACACACTGGTATTCCTAGATGAATACCCCTAGATGGCTAACTCCCAAAGAAGATTAATCTTGAAACAAACAATACTTGAGTTATATTCATTCACTTATGTATTTCATAATTGTAAATAATTCCCCAATTCTTCCCACATGAAAACTTTCTTCTAGTGTTTGCAACATGTCAATTTATTATTCTCATTCTCAAACCTCTCACATTTCTCAATTATTAATTCAATATCTTTCTTTACCCATTTTACCATAGCTCATAAGATACTCAGTTGGAGGCCAGGCCTGCAATGCCAGTATTTGAGGGGAAGAGACTGAAGATTGCCTTGAGTTTGAAATCAGCCAGGATTACACTGTGCCACATTTCATATTATAAAGAATAGATTGGAAACATTTGTTTTAATCATTACAAAAAATCTGTTGATTAATTTTGAATTTTAACGATTATAGAACAAAAATTCCTTTGAATAGTAAGGCCCAATTAAAGTTAAATTATATTTGAATATTTATATTTTACAGTTGTAGATTAAAACATTTTTGAGTGTATTTATCGCATATAAAAATGTACGCCTATTACAAAACTGGAGATTTGATTTTTGAATACCTCATTCTGCTCTAGTGATTAATGGGAAATCTAATAGCACTTGATGAAGACATAAAGTGAATTATTCAGGGCACAGCATTAATTACATTTTTGGTATTTTGTAAACTCAGAATATTGACTTTCATAGAACATTTTCAGTGAAAATATTAACTATTTTTAAAGCAATTTTGCAAACATTATTACAGGAACTTAGAGATTGGGACAAAAGGGATCAAGGCATAGGCTTAGCAAGTAGGCTAAAACACATTAAGTGGTATGGGAAATAATAAGAACCCTAAAAGATTTTTAGCCTGAAAGAAAAAGAAAACAAGAAAGTTCTTTGCTTGATGCAGAGGATAAAGGAATGTGTACAATATAGAAGGAGAAAAAGGGAATAAAAAAAAATCTGTGGAAGCAAAGAAGTTAGGTTTTAATCCCCTCACAATTTCAAATTTGTTGGGCATATCTTGAGAACTGATTACTTTTTTATCTCCTTCAAAGTATCATGGAAGAACAATGACTTTATGATAGATAGGCCTTCCCCCAGATCTACTGCATTCCTAGAGACTGTCAAGAAACATTATATCAAAGATAGGAACTCTGATTTTTTCCTCACCATAGAGAAAAGTATTATTACTTCAAAGTCCTTGGAGCTCTAGTGAATTCTAATGTTCTATAATTGAATTCTCTTCATACATAGATAGATAGATAGATAGATAGATAGATAGATAGATAGATAGATAGATAGATAGATAGATAGATAGATAGATGAGGGTATTGATATATAAATACAGCATTTAAAAATTTTTTATATTCCTTTACTTTTTAAGTAGAGTCTCAAGTTGTATTTTAGACTATACTGAAATTCACAATATATTCCTGACTGATTTCAAAATCATAAGAATCCTCCTGCCTCAGCTACAGAAGTGCTCTATTTAGAAGTATGAATTATCACACTAGGGTCAAATCACATTTCTCAAATACTTCAAACTCTAGCTGCTTAACTCCATTTTATAAAAGCTTAAATCTGTCCATCCACAAAGTTACTTTTGTTCTCTAATCCAAACCCATAAATTTTGATCAATCATTTTCTCAACTTTCTTTCTTTCATAATTATACATTGTTTCTTTAAGTACATTCTTCCAAAGTCTTCAGATAAAATTCACTTTACAGATATATTGCACTACTTTTAACTCTAATGCTTGTATAAACTTCAATGAGTCATTTCACTTACCTTAATATATTTCTTAACATTTTATTTTAATTAAAATATTTACCTTCATACATTTTCTCTTTCAAACTCCTAACCCAGCCCTACATCTCCCTTCCCTGCACTGCTTTGGTTCTAGATCCCTTTATATACTACCATTAATCACTCTCAAATGGATAACACCTTTCTTCTTATTACTATCATAAATACTTGTAAATATATAAATATGAAAATGTATTTAATCTGTTGTTTCAGGTTAGTGTAGCTTGTATGTATATGATTTGAGGGTTAACTTCCAGGTATTGTATAATTCACTAATTTGTTCACCCATGGGGACTGTTAATTCTCCCATTCAGCTACTGTTAGTACCCTGCTGTTCTTCATTTAGAGATGGGGCCCCTTAAATTAACATGTCTATTAGTATTATCATCATCTGGGAATTGTCTAAGCTGAAGTAGTGTTAAGATGGTTTGATTATAGGTTCCCTGTCATTTCTAGGAGACATGAATTCACATTAGACTTCCTAGTTATCTGATTTTTAAAATCTTTCGACCCTATCTGAAATCTATGTACCACAACAATGAGTTGAAGGCCTAGATAGCACTAAAGGTGCAGTAGTCTCTCTCATACATTTGGATTAACCAGCAATTGTCTAACTTGAGCTTGAGCTTGTTCAAAAAGATGGAAATCACACTTTTTACTAGGCATCTCAAAAACAACCTGGGTCTAATGAGATCATGGATTTTGTAGAAGAACCTATTCCCTTCCCTTCACTAGAACAGCAGGATAATGGATTGCATGTTAATATTTATCTCTATATTAGCAGATACATGTATCCAGGGCCTTTTATTTATAACCAGTGGAGACAGTGAAAATCAGAACTGTTTAAAATACACAGAAAAATATCATGTAATACATATAATGTTAACCTTACATCATTCTGATCTAAAATACTTTGTAAATAAGAAACTATTTTGTCTGTTTCATGGTAACACAAAATTTGGAAAGCTTCTCAGTTTAACCACAATTTATACCTACATTTACAGTATTGGGTCAAGTTAGAAGACCAGATATGAGTACATCAATATTGTTGTCCTATTGTAGGAAATTATGTGAAATACTGCAAAATTTCTCATCATAATTGTATGGGGCTATTTGATTTTTAAAAATAACTTGAATATACCAGATTTTTTGACAATCACAAATGAAAGAAGCAAACATATCCAATCCATATGCAAATACAATTACATATTGGTCCATCACACTTCTCCAAGGTCTTGTAAACTCCCACATTCATTTATACATGTCATTTACTCTATTTTAATAACAGCACAAATTAATTTCTACATCTTTATGTAATACTTATCTGACAATTTTTTTCATCATAATTCATTTAAATATTTATTTTTGTTTACCTGCGTCAGAACTGGTAATTGATTTAAATGCATTGTGCTTGTTAATTAAGCATTCTATAAGAAAGTTGTATTTTCAACCAAATGTTTGTGTTGTTTCAAGTAACATAACATTCATTAAGTTTCTCATTTAAAGTATAAAACATAATCTTAACATAACAATAATTTAATTTAATATAAATAAATCTATGTTCCTTATAATGCAATATATAGCAATTCACATGTAAGGTCCCTCCATTTCATATTTTTATATCTGTATTAACTGTACTTGAAATTATGCATATTGTACTAAATATGCTTGACAGATTATTCTCCATAAATAGGTATAGTAAAACATGATATATATCAAAATTGTCTTAAAACTTAATAAGGTACAGAACTGAAGAAAGGAAAGTAAAACCAAATGCACTTTTTTGAGAGAAGTCATTTTTCAAAACTAGAAACAAAATTTAGATTAAAAATATGTTTTTTCATTTATAAACAAGGTAATTTCTAACACAAGTTTCCCCTTCATCCTTGGATAGAAAGAGAATTTATCTAGCTAACCTTCACATTTGTGACAGGTTTTCATATTGTCATTTCACTAATCCGTGAATATAAGGATTAATCATTTCTTCCAGTGTCACAGTATGTTTCTGTCAAGTTGAATTCTCTTTAAAAGAAAATCCACTAGCCTGAACAGTCAAGATAACAAGAAAATCAACATGAATTTGTTAAATTTCCTAATACTGCAGGTAAATATGTCTTATTGATATGTTTTAAATTATTTAAACCTGATGCAAAATGTGACTACAATGTGGCCACAAATTCTGTAAGGTCTGTAATACTAATAATTAACTTTTGCAACTTTTTAAACTGTTTGAACACCTTAACCTAATACTATAATATGCAATTAATTATCTGAATTAAAATGCTATAATGGTACAATTGACAGAATAATTAAATGAGTCTGATTTTGACTTATGTAATAATCATTCAATTATTTGACTGAAATATCCTCTGGGAAATAACAATTTAGAACAAAATATTACTAAACCTTAGAGTTCCACTTCTATTTATCTAGATTGTAAATTTATTTATATATGTTAATAGTGAATATGAATTTTTAGATTAGATTGGATGAAGGAAGTCAGAGTTCATCAAATCTTTAATGTGGCATGCTTATGAATAAATGTACTCTCTGTCATGGATATAGTGAGGATATTTTTTTAAACATCATACACCCCTCAATTATTAGGCTTAAATGTGTTAATAATTGGAAATAAAGTGTAAGGCTTGATAATATTTTGGTGTAAATTCTTATTTTTCCAGAGGATATTTTATAGTCAAATATTTGAATGACTATTACATGAGTCAAAATCAGAGTCATTTAACTATTCTGTCAGTTATACTAACATAGCATTTTAATTCACATACTTGTTTGTATAGTATAATATTAGATTAAGGGGTTCAGTTTAGAGGGTTGCAAAAGTTACTTTAGTATTATATACCATAGAGAATTTGGGGTCACATTTTCTTCCATTTTACATCAGGTTTAAATAAATTAAAACATACCAATAAGACATATTTAGTTTTAATATCAGAATAATTGTATTACCAAAATTTTAATGCAGAGCATTACCTTTCATCAGCTTTGCATATGTCTGTAACATATCATAATTTCATTTTTAATTTTGTTGTAGATTTAAGAGCATAGTAATAGTGAACATAGATAATTTATAAGAAGTTTAGGATATTTGAAAGTCATATAACATAAATGAAAACTGTTTAAAATCAATGATTTTCATATACTAAAGCTGTGCTTATTGGCTCCAACATAAGTATTTGATCACCAGCATATGTCAATGCTATAGATACCATATGTTTTCAATTTCTGTAAAACATATAGAATAATTTTACAGTATTTTTATCATTATAAACATGACAAGCTGATAATTTTTTTGGGGAGGTATAGAATGAATCACCCTTAGGAGGACATATATAACAGATTATAATGTAATCTAGTAGAAATCCTGTGCATCTCAAATTAATTAAGTGTTTAAGATTTGAGGGTATTACACTTGATATGTCAAACAACATTTGAGACTGTGTGTACACAGGTATGTTAAGGTGTGCATATGGATGGAATGGGATAAAGCAGCGGGCTGTTATTGCCTAGTCATTGTAGTATACAGTTTGACTTTAGGTCTGTAGACTATCTGCTTTTGGGTTCTTGATTACCCAGGTAGTGTTAGGTGCCTTTTGTTCCTGTTCTATGAATTGTGTGAGTTTGTGTTGGGCAATGGGAACCCAGCCCAGTGTCATTTTAAGGAGAGCAGCCTATTGTATTAGCAATAGCCTAATCTCTTTCTGTATTTCTATGGGATACACTTGGCTAACAATTTAATTGAATGCAACCAAATTTCTGTACTTGAACAGAATGTCACCTCAGTTAGGACTTATACCTTCCATTTTTATTATAATTCATTAAGATTAGCTCCATATATTTTAGGAAGTTTATATTGCACTATGTGTCCATATCATCCTCAAATACCCTTAGAGAACACATTTCCTCCTTCTGCCCAATCTCCCCCCTCTCTCTAATCACTTGCTCATCCTTTTCTATTCTTCAACTGCCCTTGGGCCACCTGTACATATTTTGCAACTATTACATACTGAAAATTTTTATTGAGTCATACAGTTGTCTTCAGTTATTTTTGGATTTAGTAATATATTTTGTGAGATATAAAACATGCCATGGTACATATATGCAATTATCATGACAGTTTTGACTTATTAATTAATTAGTTTAATAATTTAAAAAAAATTGTAGTGATGTAGCTTGTGAATGCTAGGAAAATTCTCTAGTGTTGAGTTGCATTCCAACTCAGTAGTAAATGTCTTTAAAGAAAAACAAGTTGATAGTAATACATTTTTATCTAGCTAAAGAGTGAAGATACGTTAAACATTATGGATTTACTTATTTTAGATATATTTATATATGTATTCCAATTCATAAGAAAGAGAAAATGTGTGATTAAATTGTCTATTTCTTATCATTGTCCCATCCATATTTCTTCTGTATGTGTATATGCCATTGAGAAAATTATTAATGGTTTCATTTTTTTAATTTCATTATCTTTCATAGGAGTGAGACAAACAGGAGGGATCTTTACCTGTACCTTGGTCTGATACTTTAAGCACTATTAAAGCATGTATTATTATTATTATTAATTTACACTCAGTGTTAACTCTTTATGTTCTAATTAAAAGTATTTCTCAAGTTTGTGTTCTTGTAAAGAGGCAAAGATTTTGGAGGAATTAAGATTTGATTCATAATTTTCAGCCTTTGAGATCTTCTTTCCTGTCCTGGTTGCCTTGAACCAAAGGATACTCCAATAACTACCTAATCATTTCACAAAAACCAACTATCATGAAAATCCTACACTGTCCCTGAGAAAAGTCTAGCATGAATAGAGCTGGTGGCCTAACCCCTAAAGATGTAGCCACACTTAAATCTACTTTATAAAGGTTGAAATCAGTGTTTTGTATGATAGAACTAGAGGTAAATCTCAAGATGTTTTTACCTTGTCTACATGGTAAAACCTCTTTTATGGGTTAACAACAAATGTCTATGTCTGATGAAAAGATGAGGCTATGGTTGGTCCAAACACAAGACTCCATTGCTTTTACTGTTGTTAAAGATACAGGTATTAGAAGTTCAAATATCAATTTCATTGGCTGCAATTTTTCCAAAATAAATGGCTATGATTAGTTCAAATATTCTTTCTTAGACTGAGCAGTATAGGTATGTGATCCAACCCTGTGTAGCATTAGGCCCAATTAATGGCCTTACAACACATGTAAGTTAAAGGTCAGATAGCAAACTCATGGTAATGTTAGATTCTGATTTAATTATAAGGTGTTTTCAATATTATTCAGATAGTAAATAGCCAAGAGTAGTCAAGGTTTAACAGTTCAGATATACTATAGATAGATATTCTTCAAATGCATCAGAGATCTACAGAATATGACTCTTAAAATCATTTCATTATTAATAGGTCTTTTAACTAGGCGACCTATCTACTTCTGAGAGTATCCCCATTCTACCTAAAGGAAGATATTGGGCATCATTACCTCCAATTGGAGTCATTTCAATTGTGGCAATTAAGCCACTTGCTTAGAAATACCCTAATTTCATTCTGCAGATAATTATGTCAAAAAAAAGAAAAAGAACAAAAAAAAAAAAAAAAAAAAAAAAAAAAAAAAAAAAAAAAGAAAAGAAAACATGGATGTGGGATAGTTGACTGCTAAGCTCTGCCAAGGAAGGGTAAGGTAGTCCTTCATAATTATTAGTTCACTTAAGGTCTGTCTGATGCTTCTGGGCCACAAGACTGTAGACAAATGTTCCAATGTCATACTAATATTGGGGGCTGACCAACAGTCAGCTGTCTCTACAAATTATATATGTTTGGAAGCTATGTTTTTGGGCTTCCTACATATTCCAGTAATATTTAATTACTTCTTAAATCTCTGATGGGGTTGAAAATTAGTTATAGTCTCATAAATTAGTTTAATTGTTTAGCATTGACAAAGTTGGTCTAGACTTAAAAGGATGATTTTCAGTTGATAATACAAGTTAAAATTCAACCTAATTGAAGTACAGAATTGTAAATTCTGGATAGGTGATAGAATACTTTATCTAAGTTGCTAAACAAGATGAGCTGGATATTATAAATGTTTAAGAGACCTTACAACTTACATAAATGTTATAATTATATTCAATGTACACCTGAGAGAAAAAGCCTTTTTAATTGGAATCAAAGGGGGAAACATAGCTGCTTGGATTAGGAATGCTAATCAAACTCCCCAAAATCTGTCTGTATGAGAGTGAAGACCCATAGCTTCTGGGAACCTGCCCTGTTTTGGTCTGATTGGTAAATAAAGATGCTGGCATCCGATGACTGGGCAGAGCAAACAGAGTCAGGACAGAGTCAGGACTTGAGCATTTCTTGTGCTTGGGACATCTCTGTCTGAAGGAGGGAGAAGGAGATTAGCCATGCCCCGAAAAATAGGAAGGAGAGGAGAGATGTGATGCCTGAGTATAGTACAGGCATGGCCACCATGTAACAGAGATAGGAAAGTACAGCCCAGATTGAGGCCCAGTTGGGTAGCTCTCTGGGTCCAAAGCAGCCTCAATAGATAACAGAGTTTAATAAGTAATAAATCGGAATTATCAGTGGGAGGTGTATCAAATGCATGGAGGCTAGGAAGTGTCCCGTCTTATGTGATGATTAAGGCATAACAAAATATAAGGCTGTGTGTGTGTGTAAACCATTTGGGAACATAAAGCATTGGGGCAGATAACAAGACTGCCTGCTGACAGGATTTATCTAACTCAACCTTTCTACTATGAAGGAAGGTATCCTAGGACAAAATAGATAACTCAATGAGTAAAAGCACTTGCTTTTCTTATAGACAATATGGATTAGGTTTTTAATTTCATATTAAATCTCACAATTTGCTGAATATAGTTCATATTATATGATAGCATCTGAGAGCACAATGTATATATATATGGTACACATACATTCATTCTGACAAGATACTTTCACACACATTGTAAAAATAAAATAATAGTTTTTTGTTTTTGTTTTTGTTTTTATGAAAAAAGGAATCCCAGTTAGTTTGGCTTACTCAAGAGCCTTGAAATCCTGACACCCATTCTTGCCTATGGTCTGGGTGATCTGAGCAAATCTGATACCCAGTCTTGCCTGGAAGGTGTAGGCACTGGTTGAGACTTACAGCTTCATAGGTCTAGACACACACACACACACACATACACAAACTTCTAAGTGCTGTGTTTTCACATCAAAGACTTTTAAGAGCCCTGTAAAAATAAAAAGAACCACTTGAGAATGCAACTAGCTCAAACTCCCATCTCATCTACTGCCTGGTTCATAGCTGTCAAGCTCTCAGGTAAATAAAGTCTATCAGACCATGACACTCAAAAACTTAGACTTTGCTACCAGTACTTGTTTGTCCATATAGAAAAAAGACACTCCCTTTGAGCCAACTCTTGGTAATAAGAGGACAATGATGCTATCTAATTTATAAAATATATGGGTTAAATATGACAAAATTAGGTGCAAAGAGTAAGAATAATATGTGACTCTTGGCAAATGTATAAGATGTTTATGTGAATTTGTCTTATTCAGATATTGCTATATGCTTACAAAATCATTTGTCCATATTTTCTGTGTGAATAATTATTAGTATATCTATTTTATATAGCATTTTAATTTTATCAAGAAGAATGAATCAAATTAAGTAACTTTCTCTGTTAATTTGGATATGTTTGTCTTTATCAGTTTGACCAAGAAAAATGAATTATTTTATCATTTAAATTGTATACAACTACTGTTCAAGTATCAGTATTTGTTAGTTCATTAGAAGTGATTATGTAGCCAGGCAGTGGTGGTACACGTTTTTAATCCCAGCACTCGGGAGGTAGAGGCAGGCGGATTTCTGAGTTTGAGGCCAGCCTGGTCTACAGAGTTCCAGGACAGCCACGGCTACACAGAGAAACTCCGTCTAAAAGAAGTTATTGTGTTTTTATTTGAAAACTCATATCTGTGCTTATCATTGAGGTTGATCATTTTCATATCTTATAAAAATTTTCATAAATACTGAGAATTCCAATCATAACCACAGTGACTGCAAACTTTAAAGTGGCATCCAAAAACTGCTATTCTATTCTGTTAGAAACTTCTCAGAATTCTATTATTACCACACATAGTTTTTATGCATCAGTGTCTTGCCCCATATGTCAAAACATATTTTCTCTTACACCATTTCAGCCTATTAATGTTTTATACAAATACAATCATAAAGTATGACAAATAAAGTATTTTAATACTGTCTTATCATTAGCACCAGTGACTTTTCTAAAATAATCTTACACACAATCTATTTTTCTATCTATGAAGGAAAAAACCCTGAAAAGAAGTTGTGTCCAAAGAGACCGATTGGTCAAATAAAAATTCAGTGCTTTGAAGAGATTCAAATGTTTCAGTTCAAAACTTCTAGTTGGGCAAGCTCTCTTTAACAGCCATCCTTAACCCCTGGTGCCAGAACTAACACTTTTTAAAATCTATTGATTTATACCAGAAGTGTTCACCAATCCAAAAGTTAATAGTGACACCAGGGAACATTATGATCCTATAGATCACCCATCTCACTATACCTGTACCTCTGATGTATCCACGAATGTCTTTTGGACTGATTTTGCTTTATGCTTTTCTTTGTGGTATAAAACTATAGAAATTTCATGAAAGTGCTTCTATCTTAGAACATGGAATTTGGAGTAATATAAATCAGTGATACTGGGCCAGGGTCTATTAAAATGACTCCATTATAAGCACCTGTCTCTCATGCCTTTAAGAGGGGAGTTGTGGTTTCTATGGGTTTGCTCCTCTCCCTCCCTTTTTTATTGCATTAACATGTGCATAATCTCTTCTTTCAAAAAATATAAGTGGGTTGATTTCCATTATATGAAATTTTTCTATAAATTTTTATTCTACCTTTGGTTCTACATAATTTGATCCAAGTTAGCAAAGAGGTAACTACACCAGTTCCTACTGTTTTTCATCCATTCTCTTTTGACACTTTGCCATGAATACATTATGGGTATAAAGGCTGTGATATTTAGTCCATAAATATTTGTAGTCTCTCCTCATTGTGGATTGCAAATGTCATCTCACTAAATTTTCCTTTGTTACTCACTACCACACTATTTATCTAATTCTACCAACAATAAGGGTGGTATTTCAGTTTCCTTTGTGCTTTTTCTTATTTTTATTATTCTTATGTTATCGTATTTTACTTTTAAATGAAATTCAGTATATGAAAACAAATAAAACCAAGTACACAAAAAAAACCAAACCAAAACAAAATAAAAATTAAAAAAAAACATTATTGTTTTAAAAAAGTGAGCCCACCACTTCTTGTTTCAGCTGTTTTCTCCAGGACCTAGGTGAGAACTCACCATCATAATCATATTAAGAATTAGTCAAAGTGACTAAATAAAGTAGGTATCTTAATAGATATCTCCCAGTCATATATTTGCCTACAATGATAGGGTTTGCACATTTAGAAGCTGTTTGCTTTCTTAATGCTGCAATAAATAAAAATAATTCTGAAAATCTGAAAATGTTTCTGTGAAATATTTCAAAAAATGTAAAATTTTAAATTAAGTTATACAAATCATCAATATCCACTAAGAATTTTTCATAAGTCATAAAATTATCTAAGATAGGGTATAAAATGAAAAATATAAATTGAGAACAGCACCATTCTCTCACGTTTTTTATTTAAATTATAGACTCTAATCCATTTTTCCATTCTATAAAACAAGAACAACAATATTTGGGTTATATCCCTATAGATTTATTTAAAAAATAAATAAAAATTTAGAAGTAATGAAATTCTGAATCAGTAGTCCATTGTAGAATTATATTACATGGGCTTAATAATTGAGCTTCAGTGTATTCACTTAACCAGTATATTCTATATTTTTAATATTTCTTACAAAATTAGGTATAGTTTGAAAATACACAATATCAGGTTTCTAGTAAAAATTTTAGTCAATTATAGTTTCACAAAATATGGAAAGCAAAAAATAATTTAGGCACAAATCAAATATCAGGACTTAGATGCATAGATTGTTCTCTTTAATTTCAGTTCTTTTATCAGAATAAATGAAAATATTATTATAAACAATCAGTAATTTAAAAATGTTATTGTTAATAATCAAATATTTACCTATACTTATATTTTAGTAAGTAATATATGACCTAATTTCTAGGTAGTATCTTTTATTTTTAAGATAAGTACTTATTTGTATATAATATGATTTAAGAATGATTAAAAAATTTAAAGGCTAGTATAGCGACTTAAATAGTGACCTCAATCCCAATTCCAAAAGCACTTGTTTAGTGCATATTAATAGAAATTGGATTGCCATTTACACATTCCTCATTAGCTTTCGTGGCACTATATTAAACTTTCCTTTCTGTGTACTGTTGTGGGAAAAGTAGTAATGAACTTTTATTCATTCTCTATGTGGATGCTCAAAGGTAAAATGTATGTACATTTAAGTCTAGTGGCCATTTGTAGCTTACACTTTTAGTGCCTGCAAAATCTGGGAAAATTTCAATAGTATTAAAACAATATGAGAATGAGAAAATATCTGTATTTGCTTAATTGTGAAAATCGTGAATTTATTGTGATCCTTCCTTATTACAATGAAAATCCTCAGTGTGAGCAGAAAGACAACAACAAACTGTAACTAAATAAATATGCTTCATAATACATTTTATAAAGTATACACCTTTTATTTTAGTGATGACTTTACATATTTCTTTTGATATAATATTGTTCATCTACATTTTGAGTAAGGATTATGACAATTCTACAAAATATACAGTACTGAGTTAAATAGGAGAAAATATAATCAAAACAAGTACTGTATATTTTGTAGAATTGTCATAATCCTTACTCAAAATGTACTTCTCCATTTTTAATGCTGCAGTTCATTCAGGCAAGAACAATTCTGGGTCAGAATTTTTGACTGTAGGATGGCAACGCCATCCCTCCACTTGATGCCCTGTCTTTCTACTGGAGGTGGATTCTACACATTTCCTTTCCCCACTGTAGGGCATTTCATCTAGGATCCTTCCTTTTGAGTCCTGTGAGTCTCTTAACTCCCGGGTCTCTGGTACATTCTAGATGGTCCCCCCACATCTTACCTCCCAAGGTTGCCCATTTGCATTCTTTCTGCTGGCCTTAAGGGCTTCTTCAGTCTTGTTCTCGCTAATATCTGATCATGATCCTTTCTTCTCCTCCCTATCCCTTTCTCCAGAAGGGTCACTCCATCCCTGTTCCACCCACACCCCTGTAATTACTTTCTTCTCCCTCCCAAGTGGGATTGAGGCCTCCTCACTTGGTCCCTTTAGCTTGCTAAACTTCTTGAGGTTTGTTTATTGTATTCCAGGTTATTCTGTATTTTTTGGCTCATATCCATTTATTAGTGAGTATATACCATGCATGTCCTTTTGGAACTGAGTTACCTCACTCAGTTAACTGATGGTATTTTTTTTAGTTCCATCCATTTGCCTGCAAAACTCATGATGTCCTCTTTCTTAATAGCTGAGTAGTAGTTTAGTCAGTGCAAAATAGAAAATAGGTTCCAGGAGTACCCAGAAGCAAAAAAAAAAAAAACATCAAAAAGTAAAGTTGATGTCAAACACAAATAACTGATAGAACATTATGTATATTTCACAGGCTCTGTTTTTGGTTGCATATCTGGATGTATGAAAAATCTTTGAATTATTAAAATACAATTTAACTACTGCATAAAGCATATGTTTTTTGTTTTTTGTTTTTTTTTAAAATTTAGATACACACGATCTTTATTTTTGTGGTAGTGTTTGTGATCATGGGCTGAGCCCAGGCCCTCACATGTGCCACTCACATATGCTGAGCTACACCCCAGGCCTCACTGTGCTGACCCTCTCCTGTCATGTTGCCTGTTCACAGCCTTGCTGTGTCTCTTCTCCTCTGCTTTTCGTTGTTTTGTCTACAAGTTGTATGGCATCTAATATAAATGACTTCATTTACAGTCTGAGGTCATTTATAAGAATCTGAAATGAGGGACCCTCACCTGGTAACACTATTCCCAGGAGATGCTATTCCCAAATCTGTAATGTGTCTTGGTGCCATAAACCACAACCCGATATATAAGCCATGGTGTTCTGAAATTCGCTGTAGTGAAAAACATGGCTGGCTCCTGCAAATCTGAACAAACGTGACCTCATTCCTCCATATATGTGTTCCTTTTTACATGGGCTGGTGCTGCTTCTCTTTCCATCCCCTCAGCCACAACTGGGACTCGGTGGCATCACCAGCTCACAGCAGATGGACCATCTGCCAAGGCAAACGAGTTAAGGCTGCTGGGCCTCTACCCAGACAGCAAGCCACGGAGCCAGACTTTGACAATCAGAGGAAGGGGGAAACTTCTCTAGGGCCAGAAGGAAACCAAGAAGGACTTTGGTTTTGTTTTTGCTTAAGCTGAAATTTCATGATTTTAAAAAGCCATAGTAACAGGGAGTAAGGCAGCGTACCGAGACAAGTACAACTAAGTTTAGCTTAGTCGGGAGCCTAACGTAAATTGACAATATACACCTTATTATGTTTCCTATAAAATTTGATGTTAATATTCAATTCAGATTTTATTAAAAATCATACATTGCCCTGACAATTTGGACTCAAGTTCTTTGAAAGGAAGGGTTTTTTGTTTTGTTTTGTTTTGTTTTTTATTAAATGTATTTTCTTATTTACAATATCTCCTTTCCTAGGTTCCCCTCCAAAAAAAAAAAAAAAAAAAAAAGAAGAAGACAAGAAAAGAAAAAACAAAAACAAAAACAAACCCCTGTACCCTCCACCTGCTCACCACCCGACCCTCTCCTGCCTACTGGCCATGTTTTTTTAAATTATATTAACAATAAAAAAGAATTGAATACTTCAAGGAATTAAGTTAGAAGGTAGAAGACACAACAAGAATAGCTATGTGCATAAAACAGTGGTTTTTGGCCTCTAGGCATTGCTGAAGCCTATTTTGTACATACTAAAGAAATTGAATGAGCCTATTCAAAAATCGTTGTTATCTGGAAGTGATTCTGGTAGATTTCCTTACTTCAATGCCATAACTTGAATGGCAGTCAGAAACTCAAAGAACAGCTTCAGGGATACAGAACTAAAAAGTTAAGGCAAAAGTTTTAGAATTTTAGTTGTAAGAGGTTGACAAATCCCATTTTAACAAATCAAAAATAACTTGTAAGGAATGGGGAAACAAATCAATATTCTTCACACTCTTGGATATTTTCTCAATTCTCCTGATGTTACAAAATGAAAATAAATAAAATAAATCCTTTTAATACAAAATATCAACAACAATGAACACAAATTCAGGTGAATGCTGTAATACTCCAGGCTAGAGGTTGAGACAGGATCACGGCTTTGTCTAAGATGTGATAGTTTATGAAAAACAAAACTGTGTGTTGTTCCACTTCACTCACTCTCTTGGTCTCCCCTCTTCCAATTCCCTAACCTTAGCTCTACTCTTCTCCTCTCTTTGCTTGACTGCTGCTCTGTTAACTACCAAAATTATTGTGACTGTGCAGTAGACTAGCCTACTCTTCAACTTCCTGCTCCTCCTCTTCCTCCTGATCCTCTTCATCTACAATCTTTATGGGGAAATGACACCCTTCACAAAAATTACATATAATATAAAATACCTTGACTGTAACCAAGCAAGTGAAGATCAGCATGAGAAGAACTTCAAGTCTATGAAGGAGATTTCAGAAGATGGAAAGATCTCCCATGCTCATGGATTAGTAGGATTAATATAGTAAAGACGGCCATCTTACCAAAAGCAATCTACAGATTCAATGCAATCCCCATCAAAATTCCAACTCAATTCTTCCTAGAATTGAGAAATTTCAAATTCATTTGGGATAACCAAAAACTCAGGATAGAAAAAACTATTCTCAGCAATACAAGAACTTCTGGGGAAAATCACCATCCTTGACTTCAATCTGTATTACAGAGCAATAGTGATAAAAAACTATATGGTATTGGTACAAGGGCAGGCAGGTAGATCAATGGAATAGAATTGAAGACCCAGAAATTAACCCACACAATTATGGTCACTTAATCTTTGCCAGAGTAGCTAAAAAAAAAATTCAGTGTAAAAAAAAAAAAAAAAGACAGCATTTTCAGTGTTTTCAAGAAATGGTGTTGATTCAACTGGAGGTTAGCATGTAGAAGAATGCAAATCAACACATTCTTTTCTCCTTGTACAAAGCTCAAGTCCAAGTGGATCAAAGACCTCCACATAAAACCAGATACACTGAAAATAATAGTAGAGAAAGTGGAGAAGACACTCAAACACATGGGCACAGGGGAAATGTTTCTGAACAGAACATCAAAAACTTATGCACTAAGATTAAGAATTGACAAATGAGACCTCATAAAATTACAAAACTTCTGTGAGGCAAAGGACATTGTGAATAGGACAAAATGGCAACCAACAGATTAGGCAAAGATCTCTACCAGACCTCCATCTAATAGAGGGCTCTACTGGCTGGTTTTGTGTGTCAACATGACACATGCTGGAGTTATCACAGAGAAGGGAGCTTCAGTTGGGGAAGTGACTCCATGAGATCCAGCTGTGGGGCATTTTCTCAATTAGTGATCAAGGTGGGTAGGGTCTCTTGTGGGTGGTGCCATCTGGGCTGGAAGTCCTGAGCTCTATAAGAGAGCAAGCTGAGCAAGCCTAGGAAAGCAAGCCAGTAAGGAACATCTCTTCATGGCCTCTGTGTCAGCTCCTGCTTCCTGACCTGCTTGAGTTCCAGTTCTGACTTCTGGTGATCAACAACGATGTGGTAGTAAGCTGAATAAACCCTTTCCTCCCCAACTTGCTTCTTGGTCATGATGTTTTGTGCAAGAATTTAAACCCTGACTAAGACAAGGGCTATTATCCAATATATACAAAGAACTCAAGAAATTAGACTCCAGAGAACCAAATAACCCTATTAAAAATGGGTACAGAATTAAACAAAGTATTCTCAACTGAGGAATACTGAATGGATGTGAAGCACCTAAAGAAATGTTCAACATCCTTAGTCATCAGGGAAATGCAAATCAAAACAACCCTGAGATTCCATATCACACCAGTCAGAATGGCTAAGATCAAAAACTCAGGTAACAACATATGCTGGCAGGGATATGGACAAAGAGGAACACTCCTCCCTTGCTGGTGGGATTGCAAGCTGGTACAACCACTCTGGAAATCAGTTTGGCAGTTCCTCAGAAAATTGGACATAGTACTACCTGAGGACCCAGCTATAACACTCCTAGGCATATACCCAGAAGATGCACCAACATGTAATAAGTATACATGCTCCACTATGTTCATAGCAGCCTTATTTATAGTAACCACAACCTGGAAAGAACCCAGGTGTCCTTCAACAGAGGAATGGATACAGAAAATGTTGTATGTTTAAACATATGCTTTGGTCCTTCTTAGAAGGGGAACCAAAATAATCATGGGAAGAAATACCATGGCAAAATATAGAGCAGAAACAGAAGGAAAGGCCATCCAGAGACTGTCTGTACCTGGGAATCCATCCCATATGCAGTCACCAAACCAAGACACTCTTGTGGATGCCAGAAATTCCTTACTGATATGAGCCTGATAGAGCTGTATCCTGATAGGCTTTACTAGAGCCTGACAAATACAGAGACAGAAGCTCATAGCCAACCATTGGACTGAGTAGAGGTACCCAATGGAGGAGGTAGAGAACAGACAGAAGGAGCTGAAGGAGTTTGCAAAACATAGGAAGAACAATATCAATCAACCAGACTCCCCAGAGCTCCCAGGGACTAAACCACCAACCAGAGTACACATGGAAGGACTCATGGCTCCAGCTGCATATGGAGCAGAGGATGGCCTTGTTGGACATCAGTGGGAGGAGAGTCCTTTGGTCTTCTAAGGGCCCAGTGTAGGGGAATTCCAGGAAGGGGAGGCAGGAGTGGGTGGGTAGGTGGGAAACTCCCTCATAGAAACAGGGGGAGGGGGATGGGATAGGAGGTTTCTGAGTAGGAAACAGGGAAAGGGTTGATATTTGAAATATAAATAAAATATTCAATAAATATAAAATAAAAAAAATTAAATTCCTTGCTTGTTAATCCAATTTCTTTCTGACCTCCATCATATCGCTACTTCTTTAAAATTTTATTTTAAATTCTGATCATTAGAAACATATTCTTGATAGTTATTAAGCAGTTTTGACTAATAGATCCTAAAAATTCCAATATTCAATTTTTGCGAACATTCTTAAAAGAGTGGAAAATAAATTTTAAAAAATCTAATGACATGTAGATGAACACAATAGGTCTGACAAAAATATACTTATGTTAACATACTGACTGTCTATAGCATGGCTATTTAGAGAAAACAATTATAAATGAAGCATTTTATAATATTAGAATTAATTCATTGAAAATCTTATTTTCCTAGGAAATAACTCCATGTTAGATTAACAATACTAATATCTTAAGCTCTATATACATACATAGTTTCACCAGCAGCTTAATATTACATTTCTTAAAGTCATAAGTAATACAACTTTTGGATTGTTACAGTAGCCAACAATTGTGGCTAGAAATATTAATAAATTGAAATAATGAACCCAATCAAAATTTTAAATGAATTACAACATGACCTCAGAGGTTAGTTGGAACACATTAAAGAATATGATCTTTTTATTTTACACACACTCTCTCTATGTCACACACACACACACACACACACACACACACACATATATTGCGAGAATTATAAAAAAGTGAATCTACCCCGCTTTCCGGCCACTTTCCCGCCAGACCATGTCTATGAGCAGATACTGTTTGTCATCAATACTAAGCTCTGGCAGGTTTTTGTTATTTCCTCCCAGCAAGCTACATCTTGCTCTCATGCAACTCTTCATACTCCCACAATCACTCATCTAAATAGCGCCTATTACCCAGTAAATAAAGCATGACTCCCAAGGCCTTAACATTCAATCAGATTTATATAATAATAAAATCACAATTTATGTTATGCCAATACAATAATTTTAGAATCAAATAATAAAGACAATATTCTAACCCAATTAATCTATTTTGTAAGAACCTATTGGTTGTGTAACCTGGTGGGTTTTTTTTCATCCTCAGCATCTGTCTACATGATGACCTCTCCTGCTCCTGCTCCTTCTCCTCCTCCAGCTCCTGACATTTTTCCTCCTCCAAATCTAGCTCCACCTCTCTATTCCTGTCCAATCATAGGCCTGTCACTTCCCTAATGTGAATGGACAGAGAAAATGCTGTAGCATATATACACTATATACACTATATATATATATATATATATACACACATACATATATATACATATACATACATGTATACATACATATACATGTATGTATATGTATATATATATGTATGTATACATGTATACATACATATATATGCATGTATGTGTGTGTGTGTATATATACACACT
Source organism: Mastomys coucha (assembly GCF_008632895.1). Taxonomy (NCBI): domain Eukaryota; kingdom Metazoa; phylum Chordata; class Mammalia; order Rodentia; family Muridae; genus Mastomys; species Mastomys coucha. Next base: position 192,488,873 of record NW_022196905.1, read on the forward strand.
ATTACAATCAAACATGGAAAAATAAAAAGAATATGCTTCTAAACCTATACACATTGTCAGAAAAATTTGTCTTTTAATGTGAAGGTGATAGTAAAAATACTAAAATTTCAAAGATACCTCTATATCTTCTGTGAAAAAATAATTAGTCATTACATGGTATCCACAGTAATATTCATATTGCCTAGCAGTGAATAGTTGGCATGTTGAAATTAACTCAAGATGGCAGTTATAATTGTGCTTACCTAATAGTAGAGAAAGTATTACTACAGACTTTTACATTTTATCTAGGTAGATTGTAGGGATAATCTAAAGGTCCTTCTGTTGCGGTAATTCTCCAACTCAAGTATGCCCAGAAAATGAAAACACAACTCAATTAATATGAATACAACCTATGTGCCTAGATTAGGTAGATCTAACACTACACTACAATCTTCTCTATCTATGACACCCCCTTATAACTTGCAGTTTCTCCAGGCCATGTGCTTCTGCTCCACTTTCCTTCCACCTCCTCCTCCATTGTTCTGTCTCTGTCTCCCACTCCTCCTCCTTCTTTCTCCCAACTTTCAGCTCCACTTTCCCTACCTCTGCCCAATCACCAGCTCTAGCATTTATTTAATCTACAATGTTGATTGCTGAAGTAGTAATTATGTTCAAAACATAAAAATAGTATTTTACAGTTAAACATATTCAAAATATCATTATAATTTTATTTAATACTTAGTGTGACTTAATAAATAATGTGGTTTTTGTAATTAATAAATTTCTAACAAATACCTAAGTTAAAAGTAAGTTTTGGACATGACAGCATTTGCTAGCATATGAGAACTACACTAGGCTATGTATTTAAAAAAAAAAGATATCTGGCTGTCTTGTGTTTTCTATTGGTTTTCCCTTTGAAATTACAGATTTTCAATTTTAACAATATGTATACAAATAATATTGATTTATTATATTATGTTGTGTATATAGTTCTGACATCTATCTGTTGTCTAGAATAGTCACTCTTCTGATAATTGTTATTTTTTTGTTTTGCACTTCTGAAGTTCTTGTACTTGAACTTTCTTTGGAACTTGGATATTCATAGTTATATATTATTCATCATTATGCATGGTTCTCATTAAAAACATAAATATTATAGATATTTTTGATAAATAAAAGCTGAAGGCAGACTATTAAGAGAAAAGAAAGTGGATCATGAATTGTGTATTATACAGATGAGAAAATGAATTCGGTAAAGAGAAAAAAGAAAAGGTGACATAAATTACTATCATAGAATGTTATACTTTATTGTAAACAAAATACAAAATATGTCAGTAGAAGAATCATCTAGTGGGCTTTATTCACACACAATCATAATGGTATTGAAGACAAGCAATGCCATATTCGTTGTGTAGACTCATGTGGTTCTGAAAGACAGGTTGTCCTGTGAAATCTGAAATGGCAAATACTGCTCTTGCATTTCTTTTTTCTATATCTCAACACTTACTGAGAGAGTAGGAAGAGAATACTTTCCATGATCAGTAGTACTTCAGGTTGTGTTCCAGAACAATTTTTTATCAAGCTAAGATTACATTCTTCAGGATGAAGTATTTGTAAGAATGACTGTATGATGTTCTATATAGGTCATGTTGTTACTGATTTTATTACTTTATTGATTTTAGTCAAGCTTTCTTGTAGAATTTTGCTACTTTGTTTCAGGTTGACAGCTTTGGGGCATAAATTCATATTCACAATAAGATTAGCTCTAGTACTATGTCCTATATGTAAATTCTGGACTCAGTGTAATTCCTTGTAACATAAAAACACTGCAATTTCCTTGATTTCTGACTGAATTTCTCAGTAGGCAAAACATATCATGCTACTAAAAACTAAGAAATTGCTACTTTTGCATAAGTAATTATTTTACTGCATATGGGAGAATATTACTCTCATCCTTTTTTGTTCATAGTAGAACATGGTTTGAAGTAGAACTCAAATGAATCACTAATAATACAATGACAGTGTTGTGCCCAAAATAGCCAAGAACCTGTCTTTCTGTCTTGTTCTACTTTCTGATTACTCTGGACACATCAGAAGTAACTTTACAAGTCTTTTCAAAGAATGATTCAATGAGGTTAATTACACACTAAAGAAATCATGAAACACATGGATTCAGGTTGAGAAAAGACAGCTAACATGAGTATTTGTGTCAGAAAATCATCTTATGAACAAAACACTAGAAAAGGTTGTAACATTTGAAATGTAAATAAATAAAATAAATCAAATTAAAACAACAAAAACATGGGAGCAAGAATATCAAATCACACTTTAGAAGTATTCATCTATGAAACACATTTAGAATTAATGTGGGATTTATATGAGTAATTCAAACATTATTGCATTGTCTATTATTAAGTAGCCATAGCTAAAAGAGATTATTAATCATTAAATTGCCTCTTCAGTCAGTCTAAGTTGGCTCTAATTGTCAATTTGATGAAGTCTAGTGTCACCTGAGAGAAAAATCTCAATTGAAAATTTACTAATGTCAATTAAGGTTGTGCGGTTTTTCCTTGATTACTGATTAATAGAGGGGAGCCTAGTCCACAAGGAGGCATCATCCCTAGAATGGAAGTCCTGGGCTAAATATGAAAGGTGCTAATCATGAGGCAATGGTAAAGCCAGACAGAAAGTTAGCAAGCCTCTTTTTTCCATGGCTCCTCCTTAAGACCCTGCCCTTATTTCCTATAAATGTAATGTAAAATACAGTCTTTTCCCCCAAGTAGCTTCAGAAGATATTAGAACAGGAGGTTACTGCAGTTATAATTTTGGAGTTTTGGTTTCTTTAAAAAGCACAGAAATGTTATAAAATATGTTTTTGTTTTTATCCCAGGTGGGTGATATTAGACTGCTTCAGATAATCCACAGCAGCTGACTACAATTTGCGTTGTGCTCTCGTAGAGGAGAGATTTTGCCTGCTAGTTTGTGTGATTGTGTAACATCTGGAGTTCTTGAAACTCTTGAGGGTATATAAATGCTAGGCACAGAGAGGTAGAGTTTTGGGGTAGTTTTTGGTTGGTGGGTTTTTGGTTGGTTGTTAGTTGCTGTTGGTTGCTATTTGCCACAGTTTGTTAGGCACATAAACACAAAAAATAAAGAAAAGAAAAAAGAAAGAAACAAAAGGATGCTTTGAATACACCATCAGACTGAGCATGGGGACCCCAGTGTGGGAGCTGGCAGAATGGATAAGGATTGCAAACCCATATGAAGAACAATGTCAGCTGGTCGGATTACCCAGTGCTTTCAGGGACTATCTCACAAACCAAGAAGTGTTCAGGGATGGATCCAAAGTTCTAGATTTCCTAGAGGGAACCTTGGGTTTAGTCCCTACAAGAGCCAATTTTGGCTATAACTCTTGGTGTTACAAAAGAAACATTATGATGGTTTAAAATAGGCCATAGATACAGATATAAAGAGTTTTTTTTTTTTAATTTTCTCATCTCCATGATTCTTTGGGATCCTTGATAGAAGCATTACCCCAAAATAGGATGGGGCTGGATCTTTTATTTATTTGTGCAGCCCTCAAAGAAGAATTTTGTTTTATGTTGAAAACTCTGGAGTGGCCAAAGTTAGAGAGGCCCTGGTCAAGAGAAAAAAACAAACAATAAACAACAACAAAAACAAAAACAACAACACACACAATGCTACTTCAAATTATGGTTCAAATTTTCCCCAAGGCTGACCACTCTGCTATCTACCCGGGTGGGCCCCTTGCTCATTTCAGTTCAATTCTGCTCTTTACCATTGGCCCCAAGATTCTAAACAATTTTAGTGCAGTTCATAAAAGACTTAAGACTATTCAACTTATGATAATAAAAAGTCAATACCTTATAGAGCCCACCTCCAGCAGGAAGACAGGACATCAAATGAGGGATGGGGTTGCCATCCCATAGTCTCATCTCTGACCCATAATTGTTCCTGTCTGAAAGAATTGCAAGGATGGAAATGGAGAGGAGCCTGAGGAAAAGAAGGTCCAGCAATAGGCCCAAAGTAGGATCCAGCTCAAGGGGAGGTCCCAAGGCCTGATACTGTGACTGAGGCTATAGATCACTCACAAAAAGGGAACTATCATGACTGCCTTCCAAAAGACCCAACAAGCAGCTGAGTCAGATGCAGATATTTGCTCCCAACCAAAGGACAGAAGCAGATGACTCCTGTTGTTGAATTTGGGAAAGGTGAAAGAAGCTGAGGAGAAGGGTGATTCTGTAGGAGGACCAGCAGTCTCAATTAACCTGGAACCCAGAGATCTCTCCAACACCACCAAACAGACAACATACACCAGCTGATATGATGCCCCCAACACACATACAGTAAGAGAATTCCAGGTCTGTGTTTATTCAGAGATGATGCATCTAACCCTCAAGAGACTGGAGGCCCCAAGAGTTCAGAGGTAAGGTGGGGTAGGGGATGGGGGTATCCAAGTGGAGACAGGGTCGGGTGTGGAGGAGGATGTGGAGCAGCCAAAGGGTGTATGAAGTGGGTGGGGAATGGGATATGGAGTGTAAAATATAAATTAAAAAAATAAAAAATAAAAAATTGTCACTACCAGTCCCTCCTTAATGAAGCCTATGAATTTAAGGAAGTTCCATTATTGTACCTTCTAATTATCAGAGAAAGGCAGGAGTGAGAGGCCAAAACTATTTCATCTGGGAACCCACCTTCATATTAAGAGGGGAAAAAATAAAAGCCTGAGAACTTGACCTGCAGCTAATCCACTTACAAGGATGGACTCCACAGCTTATTCTTGGCCAGTTCCTCTCTAGCTTCTTCCTAGCAATGAAAGATTAGTCTGATTGTTTCAGATGGACTTTCAGGATGTTGGTGATTGTATACAGTCTTGTGTCAGAGCACCCACCTCTTGGCTTACAATAATCATTCAATTACATGTTTGCCAGAATAGATACCCCCTCACTTGCTTCCATTTTCTATAAAGCCTTGTCCTGCCGAGAGTTCGGCAAACTTCATCAAACTGTCCTGTGGGCTGGCAGTGAATGAGCTCAAATTCAATTGTAATAAAGAGACCTTAATGTGATTCCATTGGAGTCAACTCCTTGGTCGTTTTTTGGTTCTTGGGGTTCATGAATGCTTACTGCCATAATACTTGTAGATTATGTATTTATGGATATAGAGGAATGATCAAAGAAAGTTCATGTGTGAACTGAATTCACTGTCAATTGCTTTCAATTTTCAAACAGTATGATAAGAGCAAAGACCTTTTTGACAGCAATTTCCAGTTCATTCCATTGTGTGTTTGCCTGAAACATGTGGAAAATCAGATTAATAAGGTGAATAAATTGTAAAGACCTTGACTAACATTTTGATTAAGTTTTAAGTTAGATTGAAATTCATATAACCATAAAAATAACAAGAAATAAAGTATATAACAATTTTATAACTCTTATCATTCTTGAAGTTAGCAATTGAGAAATGTAGAGCAATTTTAATCTGGCAACATGGCTGCTCTGGCAAGAGATCACATCCTAAGACCTAGATCTGTCTGATCCAATTGGAATAGAGACATACCCTTAATACACGTCGTTAATTCCAAATAATGTAAGTACGTTTATTTTAGAAAAGGAAGCAGACATTTTAAAAAGTGATTTCTAATTGGAGGAAAGTTAAGTGAGTGGAATTCAGTCAGTTCTGTCCAGTCACTTGAGTTCATTGCAACGGAATTGGGTCAGTCAGCTAGTTGTCAGTGCAGTGAGTGTAGTGGAGTAGAGTTTGTTCATGCGTTGATGTAGTTCAGTGCAGATCAGCAGAGGTAGGTAAAGCCAGAAACAAATACTTTCCAGCTCATGATTGATTTAGATATACCTGTTTTACTTTTAGCAATGTAATTGTTCCAGTTAAAGAGGATATAATATTGTGGTAGATTTAGGCATTCCTTACATAGATAATGGAGACCTAACAAGGATGAGTCATAGAGATAGCAAGGTTAGGAGGGTTGTAAATCAATTACTCAAATTTCATGATGATCTCAAAGACTGGAAATGATTGAAAAATGACTTTGTTTGTTGAAACTGAGAAGGTAAGAAATCATTGATAGAAATGTATTGGTATCCAATCACAGGGAATAAAATTTAGGATTAGTGTCTTGCCTACAGTGTAGTCAAAAGCTTAAGAGATTGCTCTAAATTGTAACAAATGAAATACCTACCAGTGGAAAATAGCAAAGACAACTAATGCTGAGATATAAGCTCATGATACCTGTCATTCAGGTTGTAGAAGAAAAGTATCGAGTCATCATCATGCTAAAGAAAGCACAGTACATGAAAATAAATCTGTAATCTTCTACCTTTAAAACTTACTTTCTGGAAAGGATATTCATGCTTTGAAAGGTCTTAGCAATGTGAAAACAGCACTGTGACACTTAGAAGAGGAATGGTATCGATATATTTTTGTGCTTTGTATTGTAGTTCATAGACTGGGATATAAGATTTATATGCAAAATTTAAACTACTCCATGAGTTATTTTTTTTTAATAATTATATATGTTTGGTTATACTTCTCTCTTCTTTAGTGTTACAACATCAGAGTGAGTGGATGTAAAATCACTGTAAATTCTCAAATAATTGCTCAATGGAACTTCATAGAAAATATTTGTGCACTTTGATCATTTACCATATTAGAGGTTTGACTTGGGAAAAGGCTGCCTCTTTTATGCTTTGTCCTTTATTTTCTTTTACTTTTTGCCTTCTAAGCATTTCACAAAGAAGTGCAAAATCTGAGATTATGCCAAAATGAAAAATAAAATTCACAATTTATGTTAGAAACTGAGGCTATTATCAAGTTTAGATATAATGATTGTGATATATCATGTATATTATGGGAGTCTACAAATTATTGTTAACTTGTAATTGCAAGAAATGACCTGAGGCACTTCAAGATCTTAGATGCATTAGATGAGATTCTTAAAAATATATTTAGTAAAGGGTGTTGCTCATACCAGATAATACTATTTTAATAATTTCTTTCATTTCCCTTTATTTCAGTCTGGAAATTAAATATTATATATGAATACTTACCTGGATAACTTGTGTTGTTGTTAGAGATGTTTAAACAATAAGATAATGATATATTGCAGCAATATACAACTCTCCTTTTATTACTTCTCGCTACTATGGTGGTACTTCATCACGGAAAATGCTGGCTTCATAAAAAGAAGTATTCAAGAACTTAGGAACTCTTAAAAACTTATTAAAGGTTCCAATAAATCCTAGAAAATGTTAGTCAAAGACAAAAGAAGTGCTTTAATTACTGTATTCCAGAATTTCAAATGTCTTTACGCAGAAGATATTGGCCAGCTGTTTTTTATCTCCATAGAGAAGGGGAAAAGAGGCATAGGCAGTGGTGGCAGCAATAAACCGAGCAGTAAGGGGGCCTACTAAAATCAAGAAGCAAAGTGTTTTAGGTTGTGTTAAAAAATCTCCTCTGGAACTCATTCTTAGGAAATCTGGATGGATTCTTGTGTTCCTGGAACCATGAGCCTGAAGCCCAGGAAAAATGTAAGGATGTACTTCCCTGTGCGTTAAGGTCTGTAGGTGGTTTTAATACATATGATGTATTTCAAGAATATGGAAATTAATTTGTGCAAGACATCTCATAAGCCCTGGGATTTATCTTGGGAGCATGACACTTTCCATTTTTGCACAATTGGAAATTTAAATATTTTAAAAGGCAAAGTATATTAACTATCTCAAATTGTTATGATTTCTATTAAAAATTAAATTGGTATTAAATCAATAACTATGCATAAGAAGCTAGTATTAATATTCATCATAACTTGATATAATAAGAAAACAACTATGGGATTCATCACTTTTGAATGCAAAAAAATGTAAGCAATTATGTGTGTGTGTGTGTGTGTGTAAATATTTGATGACCTTTGGGAGAAAACTTCATATGTATTTATTTTTATATGTAGGTTAGGTAAGATATTTCATAGGTTCATAAGCAGGAAAACAAAAAATATGCTGTCCAGGTAACAGTAAAACCTTTATGAAAATAGATACAAGTAAGGAGGCAAAAGGGTCAAATTAAAGAATAAAGAGGTAAAAATAAATAATAAACAAACTGATAGCAACAAGAATAAGTATAATAAATAATCTTATTTTTAAAACTTTCCTTTCAGGAGGTCACTGTGTATTTAATGTACCAACCAATGTGCCAACATAAAAATATTTGACATTAGGTTCTTGAGCTAGATCTTTAAGTTTTCAGAACCAATAATTACTATTAGTAAGAGAGGATCAGTGTCACAGAGCATATTATAAGGATAAAATATTTAAGCAATGGAAAAGACTTAGACTAGCTCAGGATCAGTGAATCATAGAAGAAATGTAGTTGTAACAAATATCAACATAGTTGCATGTCTACTATATTATATTGTTTTCTTATTTTAATTAGTGTGCATATATATATATATATATATATATATATATAGTAAACTTTACTATTTTTTTGACTTTTTAACTTTACTTTATTATGATAGTAAATATCATAATAAAGGTAATCACAATGCACCTTGCATATAGAGGGCTGGATATTTCATTATTTGGTAAAGATATGTTATGACTAGGATATTATTAATGTAAACCAAAATGTAAAAATATCTCAAAACATTTAAGGTATGTTCTAGAGTACTACAAGATGATGAGTTTCACAAATGTTTTCTTCCTGGGTGATGCATGTTTCTTTATAACATATTAAAGTCCTCTCAAGATGCAATAAAATCACATTGGGTGAAATGAGGCATCTAGCTGAATGTTGAGATACTGCATTATAGACAGAGCTAAGTGGCACATGTAATCATATTGGCTTGCAGGATGATGCATAATGATCATGAACTTCAGCAACAGCCTGAGCTGCATAGCAAACCCTCTGTTAAATAAAGGCCTGTAAACAAAACAAAAAACAAAGAAAGTAGTTGTTCTTTTTAATAAAATAAAAGGAAGAAAGTTCAGGGACTGTTAAACTAAAAATCACTATGAAACAATGTGGGTGATAACATCCAGGTTCTAGGAGACTGAGGCAACAACCCAATGAAGGGTAATGTCATAGATACTTCTACTTTTGGTCCCATTACAAAGAAGTACATCAGTAATGCCTAAAGTGTTACTATTATGCATCACATATTAGTCCTTCCATGATATAGATGCACAAACTTGAAGGGGAAATTAAAATTAGAATTTATATTTAATAGAAATTACTGACATATAAAGATCTTTTATTTTATTTTAAAATTTATAATTTTAATATATATGTGTGTGTTGCCAGAATGCGTGTGTGTACACTGTATATCTAGTGCTTCCCAAAACCAGAAAGAGGCACTGGATTTGGTGGAATTATAATTACCAAACTTTGAGACCCATGCAGCATAGTAAACTATGACCTATGACTTTGTGACCTGTGTTACTAAGCATCAAGTCTGGAAACAAAGGCAGTGATCTGTTGAGCTATTTATCTACCATTGCCTGCTAACTTTTTCTTGGCAGTGGACTTTTCGTTAGACATTTCCTTCAAATTTGGCACAGGAATATCTAACAATGAAGTAGCCATAGGTACTAATAGAATCATAAAGTTTACATAAATACTTCTGTGGCTCTGTCTACATCTTATTTTCAGTGTGAACATCATCCTATTGCTCCCTGCAGTATATAGATAATGATCCAATAACATCAACCAATTAATAGCTTTATTACAAATTAGTTTCTTTGTAACATGTTCTTTCACTGAAGAAATTTCTACATTTTTCTGTGAGATGTGTTTTCCACATTATTATTTTATTTATCAAGTGCCAGATACTAAAGTTTTCTAGCACCTGCACCCTGTGCTTTTCCTGTTCCTATGCAATTACTTGTATTGACTAATTTTAAGTCATATTTGTTATAACTCAAAATTGCTCATTTTATTTCTGAGTTTTATCTTATTATATTTATTCATTTAATGTTTGAGTGCATATGACAGTATGCATGTATGCATGTATGTATGTATGTATGTATGCATACAGGCATTGTATGTGTGCATGTGTGTGTGTGCATGTATACATGTGTGTATATGTGTATGTGTGTGTACATGCCTGCCATAGCAAACATGAGCATTGAAGAGAAACTTGCTGGACTTGGTTATTTTTTCTCTACCACATGAATATGACTGATTGTACTCAGCTCTCAAAACAAGCACCTTTAAAAACTAAGCTACTTCACTAGCCTGACATTGGGTGACATATGTTAAAATAGAATTAAAAAGATTTTTTCCTAAAATTTTATTTAAAACATGGAAGGGAACAATATGCCACATGAGAACAAGTTTCCTGATTTACTCTGCTGTTCACTTTTGCCTTTAAACCACAAGTTGATTTGAAACTGTTACTGTAAATGTAGTTCTTAAGATACTATTTTAACAATACCTCACAGCATGATTTTGAGAGAAACAATTTATTTTGTAAAGATTAATACTAATACAAATCTGAGTAACTCATTCCAAGCAATGTCTATTTTTTTGCCTTTAGGAAATGAAAAGATACAGCATTAAGGAAACCATGGTACAGAAATAGAGTTTAATTTGGTATATTAGAAGACATAAGTTAATTTAAGCCTCAGTTTTCTTGGCATAGAACTAATACTTTTTTGTGTGTTATTAATTTTGCAAATGCAAGTCTACAAAATTTTGTAATTATGAAATAGAATACAAAGATTTAATCATTTTCGACTTTATTCCCAGCAGGCACAAGCTTACTTGCTGGGATAGTGTCTCAGGATACAGATGTCTGTTGAGGTCCCTCAGCCCGTGGTACTAGAAATACAACACAAAATAGATGGGCAACCTTTGCTTGCCCTGCCTGCAGCATCTCCTCTGGCCATTTCAGCCCTGGCACTGATGGGTTTCTGAGGGAATGACATTCATCTGCCCTTGGGCAGAAGCACATCTTCCAGTCAGAATTGTAAAAGCTCAATGCTTTTGTGTTTAAGATCTCAAATATTTTCTTTAAAGTCACAGTTTAAAAGTTTTCCCCTTCCCCTAACTATTAATATGAAAATAGAGACAACTCGCCTTTAATCTATACTTCATGATTCCACATGAAAGACATTTTTAATCTTGACTATATTAATTCTCTAGATGTAACTGATTTGAAAATGAACATACTCAAGGCTCAATACAAAATATATTCCCTTACTTTGACTCTTACTTATTACAACTTTTATTTAAGGTCAACAAAAGTACCATTTCCTTGTGTAATATCCAATTCTCAAATAGCATATGATGCAATGTGAATGAATTTGAGGGATTTCCCTCAATATCCATGACAATTTGGCATGTTCTATCAAGAATGGTCTCTGGAAACCTTGCTTTTAATTCCTCTGCTTTCATAAAAGAATTAATGTATTCACATATAACTAATAAGAAGGAAGACCAAAGTGTGGATGCTTCAGTCCTTCTTAGAAGAGGGAATAAAACATGCACAGGAAGAGTAGAGGGTGGGGGGGTGGACTTGAGAGAAAATGACTAAGGGAATGGGAAAAGGGGGAACAGGATCAGGTATGGGAGGAAACGAGGATGATATACAAAAGGTCGGGAAGGTGAACAGAGGTATGTAGCAAGGAGAGATGGGGAACTAGAGGTAGCCACCAGAAAGTACCATATGCCAGGAGAGCAAAAGGCTCCCAGGGCACAATGGGAAGGACATTAGCTTAAAAACACAAACAAAGGGAAGGGAGAACCTGAAGAGACCATATCCAGAGTTTGGGCAAGGCCCCTGGTTGGGGTATGTGGCCACCCTTTATCTTCAAGTTTTTAACCCAGGAGGACTCTGTCTAAAGGAAAAACAGGGACAAAGTATGGAGCAGAGATTGAAGGAAAGGGCATCCAGACACTGCCCCTCCTGAGGATCCATCCCATATACAGACACCAAACCTAGACAATATTGCTGATACCAAGAAGTGCTTACTGAGAGGAGCTTGATTTTGCTGTTTCCTAAGAGGCTCTGCTAGAGCCTGACAAATACAGATGTGGATGCTCACAGCCAACCATTGGACTTAGCAGGGGGACACCAATGGAGGAGTTATAAAAAGGACTGAAGGAGCTGAAGGAGTTTGCAACACCATAGGAAGAACAACAATATCAACCATCCAGACCCCTGAGAATTACCAGGGACTAAAACACTAACCAAAGAGTACACATGAAGGGTCCCATTGCTCCAGCCTCACATGTAGCAGAGGATCAAAGGGAGGAGAGGTCCTTAGTCCTCTGAAGGTCCAGTGTAGGGGAATGCCAGGGAAGTGAGGTAGGACTGAGTAGGTGGGTGAGGTACACTCACAGAAGCAGGTACAAAAAAGAAAATTAAGTGAAATTTAAAGAAAGTTATTTGATGATTTTTATTTTTACTAGTTTGGAAAAGAACAAACAAGATGTATTATTAGTTAATTGTGAAAGTATACTTCATCACCAATTTTATCGAGGTTACCAGACAACATAATTCAAAACAAAAATACCATAGATCTAACACATCTCCTCTAGGGAAATAATTAAACTAACATGTTCAAAGGTTTCACTAAATTCTTACTTATAATGCTCTTTTAGAGAAATATAGTAATTGTGGTGATAGAATTGCAGGAATTTATACCACCTCCATACTATATATTAATGAACATATAGTTAAAGTTGGTATGCTTGGCTACCTCTGCTTGAATCCTGCATGAACTATCTGTTATGTATCTTCTCATTGCTGCAGGTGAGAATTAATAAAAGATCCTCAAAAGGGCAGTGTGAGAATATGAGGAGCAAAAGGACTGTGGAGTACTCAGTTGTTTATGGCATGAAGATAGATAGATAGATAGATAGATAGATAGATAGATAGATAGATAGATGCATACATACATATATACATACTTAAATACATACATTAGAATCTTAGTTTCTAAATGTCAGAGGTTTTTAATACATCAAGTAAATGGGGAAATGATATTTTAAAAAAAACCATGTGAAGAAATCCACATATGAACTCATAGTAATTGAGATAGCATGCAAAAGACCTGCATAAGCTACAGTGAGACTAAATCCTAGCATACATGGGGAAGGTCATGAAAGCTCACCACTAACTCTGGAGTTATTAGAATTCAGTGTCTTCAGGGAGAAGGTGAGTCAGTTCTCTTTGATGATGGGAACTTTGATGTGTTACCTTTACACCAGCAAACCCTGTACTCCTAAGGCTGGTTGGGCAACAAAAACTGAACTTGATGGGAAAAGAGAAAAAACAAACAAAACAGAAGCCTCAAAATTTGATGGGAAGAAATGGGAGTGAGGACAGGATAATTATAGTAGACAAACATTTCCAGGATTATTGCAAGTATTTCTCAAAGAATTAATTAAATTTTGTTTAAAATGTGCAGCATTTTTATATGTAATCTGAATAGAAAAATAACCAAAAACTTTAGGTAACATTTTGTATCCTAATCATGTTTTTTTGCATGACTTCCAGAGTTTATTTTTTTAAAGATTATGACACTATACACAGGTAGTAAATATATTAAGTTGAACTAGGAATCTTTTATTTTTTATTCTTATATAGTCTTTAATATTTAGATATCATGGTTTTAGTGACAGATGCATTTTTGTAAAAAGCAATAAAAACATACCAAATTATAATTCAATTTATAAAGTCATTAAAACTTTAAAATTAATAATTTAATTATCACAATTACACATGCATTAATTGGACTCCATTTTAGAATTGCTTTTACATTATTGTTTTCATTCTTTAAAACCATAAGAACTTCAAAACAGACAAACTAAAAATATTTTTAAGGCCTCAGTTTTTATTATTTATATTATTTGATGAAGTTGGAATCTTAAATTTATCTCAGTCTAAACTCAATAGTTCTATTTTCCAAATTAACGTTAGAAATATATTTATTTAGGAATATTTGAGGAAAATTGTTTTGTATTTTGGATTTAATGTTATATTAGAGGAGTAATGGAAATAAGGCAACAATGATTTGGAGAGTTTCAGAAAATATTAATTCTTCATGTTGCGTATAAATTTTCAAAGGCAAAATTGACACAAGAACTAAGAAATCATGCCAGTATGACAAAGTGTTTGTGGTAGTGGACAGTCTCAAATGAAAGCCTATAGCTCAAAAAACATTTTTAAAATAATTTCAATACAACTTCTACATGGATATATTCATTTCACTTATAAATAAATTTGTCAAATGTAAAATTCAATTCTAAAGGATAAATTAACCCTTTAATCTTTAATATTTACATAAACATGATGTGAAGTTTAAGCCACAGTTGGCCTATCCCAGTGTTGGCAAAGAAACTAGTCCTTCTTCAGGCTCTTCATTTCAAAGCTCAGAGAGGAAGGTTCAGTGGATAAATCCCTGCTGTCCTAGGACAAGGACCTGAGAGTCTTTTCCCACATTTCAAGGAAAATCTGGGGACATTGTCTTATGACTGTAATATGAGAGCTGTAAGTAATAAAAACAAGTCTTGGCTACACAAAACCATGGGCCTCGAATTCAATGAGACATTCTCTCTTTTTTTTTTTTTTTTTTTTTTTTTTTTTTTTTTTTTTTTTTTTTTTTTTTTTTTTTT
>NW_022196905.1:192503774-192590972 GCF_008632895.1 Mastomys coucha
GTTGGTGGTTGAGACCCTGGGAGCTCCGAGGGTACTAGTTAGTTCATGTTGTTGTTCATCCTAAGGAGACATTCTCTCTTAAAAACTAATAGTGGAAAGCAATCAAGGAAAGATATCTGATGTAAACCTAAACTTCCCCTGATGATAATATAGATCAATGATGATGAAGATGAGGAGGAAGAAGATCATGATGATGATGATGATGATAAGTGGTACATGCCTTTAATCCCAGCACTTGGGAGGCAGAGACATGTGGATTTCTGAGTTCGAGGCTAGCCTGGTCTACAGAGTGAGTTCCAGGACAGCCAGGGCTACACAGAGAAACCCTGTCTCGAAAAACCAAAAAAAAAAAAAAAAAAAAAAAAAAAAAAAAAAAAAAAAAAAAATCATGTTGAAATAAGAGACTGTGAGTACATTTGGTTGGAGTCAGTGAGTGAAAGAGTGGGAAGGCAAACTAGACCACAGGAAGAGGGAAACAGAGAGAACAAATGTAGTAAAAGATTGTTTCTCATTTAGAAATTAGAAAACTGACAAGATCAACACTGAACCTTCAAAGATAGCTGCATGCATGGAAGATAGATAGATGTGTATTTTATTTAAATAAATAGTTTATGTTCCATTTCCTTTTGTGTCTTACTTCTTTTTAAACTGAAATCTCTTAAATATATTCCTACCAGTGTCCCCTACCTCCCCATATCTCCCAGATCACCCCTCACCATCCACTCAACTCCAGATTCAACATCTCACTATTTCCTATTCAGAAAAGAACAGATCTCCAGTAGACAATGACCAGTAACCAAATAAGTAAAATTATTCCTAATGATATGCTGCTAAATTCCGTTGTCATCAGAGAGACTTCCTCTGGCCAAGATGTGAGCAGGTGCAGAGATCCATAGCCAGGTATTGTGCAGAGAGAGTCTAAATTGAGTCTTCATCCAGTACTTCTGCACCTCAGAGCTCAGGGAAACCCCACACAAGAGAGGGAAAATTGTCATACTTCTTTATCATATCTTATTCTTTTAAAATTATTTTCTATAATTGGGTATTTGAGGGATAATAATTCAGGCTTTTCCCTTTAACACAGGAAGGTAGGTATCACATTATATTGCATCTCATGACTAAGTCTGTGAGAGACACCTGTTACCTACATGTATAAAAGCTGTCATAGTCCACCAGTCATGCAATGAGCAAAGGTTGTTATCAATAATGGTCCATGTTATTTTCTGCAGATATTCAAAACACATTGAATACAAAGACTGTGGAGGTCATTACATGATTCACTTTCTTCCCACGATTATAGTTACATAAAAAATGTAGGAGGAGAGGGCCTCAGCCTTGTGAAGGTTCTGTGCCCCAGTGTAGGGGAATGACAGGGCCAGAAAGTGGGAGAGGGCGGGGTGGCAGGCATGGGGAAGTGGGAGGCAACAGGGGTTTGTTTGTGTTTGTTTCTTTGTTTTTTGAAGGGGAAACTGGGAATGGAGAAATTTACATGTAAATAAAGAAAATATCTAAAAAAAAATAATAATAATAAAAAAAAAACTCTTCGTAAAGTGTATGTGATATATTTCACTTTACAGGGTTCTACAGCCTGATTGCCTGTAAAAAAAAAAAAAAAAAAAAAAATGTAGTATGATGATAGAACTATGCTCCAACCTGCAGGACGTAAACAATAGGGTTCTCAGGGGAAGGGAGCAAAAATGACAAATTGGGATCAGGAGATACAAAGGAAGGAGACAAGTCAAAAATTCTTTTCAAGTCTCAGTTTACTCTAGGGAAACAAAGAGCTTATACAGCTAGAAACCACAAAGGTATTTGCCCAGGTGCATTGGTCAAACTGGTATTATCGCTAGGTTGCACATTATCGTAAATGGAATGTCCCTATTGTAAAAGTCCAGAGAGCCACCTATATCGCTAGTCAATTACAGGAACAAAGCAAGATAGTGGAAGAAACAAGAGTGTTAGCTAATAGAGAATGGCCCAGGGACAAGATGGAGAATGAGATGCCAGGAGCTTTTGGGCCCCAACAGAACTATATTTTGAAAAAAAAATCATTAAATTGGTAGTTTTTGACAGTAAAATTGCCAGTGTTTTCTGTTCACACACTGTATATTAGAATTCTAAAGTTCTAACAGAAAACAAAAATGTTATTTTACTTTTGTATATTTTATGTTGTAAATATTTTAAACTTTTAAAATTAAAGTCTGTGAATTATAAATATAGTATAAAATTTATTAAGAATTATATTACAGAAGTTTTTATCTTCCTCATCTCCTCATTGTCTACACATGCAAGGACTTCCACAGAAAAGATTTTTTTCTCACTCTGGAAATACTAACATTTTAATTTCATTACTACTTCTCCTCCCAGTCAAGTTTAGAGTCCTATTTAATTTTGTTTGTTATTATTATAGCCTTGTAGCATACCATTATTAGAAAACAAATGAAAATCCTGATAGGTTTCTGTGTTTGTTAGTGAGATAACACCACCCACACTGCTGAATAATGGCTTAAAGCATTCAACAATATTTTAGATCTTCAATATTTAAAGCCTAAATCCACACTTTAAAACCGCTAATTGAACGGCGTCCTAGAGAAGATATCAAAAAAAACATCAATAAACATAACAAAGAAGTAAATAATGTAAATTAAATGCATTGACAAAGAAAAGCTTAGTGTCTTAGTCAGGGTTTCTATTTCTGCACAAACATCATGACAAAGAAGGAAGTTAGGGGAGAAAGGGTTTATTCAGCTTACTTCCACATTGCTGTGTATCATAAAAGGAGATCACCAATGGAACTCAAGCAGGTCAGGAAGCAGGAGCTAATGCAGAGGCCATGAAGAGATGTTCCTTACTGGCTTGCTTCCCTAGGCTTGCTCAGCCTGCTCTCTTATAGAGCCCAAGTCTTCCAGCCTAGGGATGTCACCACCCACAAGGGGCCCTACCCTGACCCCTTGATCACTAATTGAGAAAATGCCCCACAGCTGGATCTAATGGAGGTACTTCCCCAACTGAAGCTCCTTTCCCTGTGATAACTCCAGCTTTTGTCAAGTTGACACAAAACCAGCCAGCACACTTAGGTAATTATAAAAATAAATAAAAGTATTTAGAGTATTTCCTTTGATGAAAACTGAACCAAATACTATGCCCTCATTATGATTGTTGCAACCTGAGAGCTGTGTTTACAAAGATGTTGATTCAAAATATTGAATGGTAGGAACATTTTATTGGCAAAGCCTGTATTAAGATAGCAAGCAAACACAAAATGATTTGTAGAAACCTAAGGATTAATTTCTCTAAAACTCTATTATTTATAATGCCACAAATTAAATTAAGTTAATGGAAATAATTGTTAGCATATAATTTTTTTGAAGTATGTGTTAACACCAAACTGTACTTCCAAGTTAAAATGACAAAACTACCCATATTCTGAAAATATTTGAAAGTAGATTTTAATATTATTGTATCCCCAAATATGTTATTTGGCTATAACGGTTATTTTCAAGTGAAGACAACTGAGATAATACACAGGAAAGAGGTCTCTAGCCTCAACCTAGCAGCTACTAGGATCATATGTGTTACTTAGTTCCTGGTACAGTGAAGTATCTTAACATTCAGCTTTTTACCTCATTTCACTAGATGTCATGTTATTGAATCATAAAAAGACTTTATTATATTGTCAATAAACATGTATCTTCCAGGAAGACAACATTTGTGAAACTCATTGTTAGGCAGTACTCTCTTCAGACATGCATTCTGGCAAAGCACATGTACACATTAAAAAAATTATGAAATTTAAAATAAATTTACAGATATTTATAACCAAGTAGTTTCTATTAAATATAAATTCTAATTTTAACTTCTTTTTTTAAGGTAGGACCCTGTATATCATGGGAGAGCTGAACTGTGATAAATAATAATAACACTTAGGGATTAATGATGCTTTTCTTTGTATTGGGACCAAACATAAAGTGTATATGATGTGATCTTTCATTTGATTGTTGCCTCAATCTCCTGCAATCTGGATTTTATCAGCCACATTGTTTCATAGTAATTTTTATTTTAACATTCACTGAACGTTTTTCATCTTGGACTTTGTTGTTCTTTGCTTTGTTTACAGGTTTTCATAAGATAGAGGTCTTGTGATGCAGCTCAGTTTGTTGCTCAGGTTCATGATCCTTGTACCTCCTCCTTTATGTTTTTAGTAGGGCAAAGATTTTCTCTTGGGCTAGTTTTTCCCTCTTTAAGAAATAGAGAGGTGGGGAATAAACCTTCTGTTTGTAAACAGGGATGATATCATGAAGAATATAGAAAAGACCTTAATATTTACTATCATTAAAGAGCCCCACTTATATTCAATTGACCACAATTATCCTTCATCTTGCCATGTCTTCATACTAAGAAATATGATGATCAGTATTGGTGGGTTATGTTGTTAATCTCTGTATTCATACGGCTAAAACAAAAAGACTGTGAAGATTTAAACCCCAACACTGGCTATGAAGTCAGTTCCTATCCAGTGTTGACTACACACTCAGTCCTCTTATCTACAACCAGCAAACAGTCAAAACCAAGAAAAGAACAGCAAATATTTGAACTGAAATAACTAGTAAATTCTTTGTAAATGTTTTAGTTCTACCCAGCTGCGGTCTCCAACCCCCCTTTGCTTGGGAGCGACTTGGAAGCTGGGGCTGGACACCCGCTGTGTGGAACCCTGACTGCTGCTCCTTAGATCAAAGACTGAGCAGGTCTCATGTTTATGTTAAAGGTTTGCTGGATCTTTCTTTCAAGATCCTCCTCTGGTCTGGTGTTAATGGATTTTCTCGTATTTATGTTAGATGGGCAGGTTTTGATTTCCTCTGGGTCTGGTTCCTAAGCGTAACTATAAATACTGAGTGAATTACAGTAAAGAACTCTCTTATTACATCGACCTGGTGTCTGTGTCCTTCCTTGTTAACCGTTTGCCTTCCCAGGACTCAATTAACCCAGTTCGTGAATACCCACGGAGGAAGAGAGACCGTGGGGTGGTCCCCTTCAGATGGCGTCCTATGTGGACCTAGACATAGGAGTAATGTATGAGCGGTAATATAACATGGATACAGAGATTTCTAGACAGCTCTCCAGAACTGGGGTAGATGGTTTGAGACTTAGGGGTAAGAGTGAAGCATTTTGCCCCTGGGTTGAGGACAAGGTGGGCTAATTTTCTTCTATAAAATTAAAAGATATGCACTTACAGTCTTATTTATGAGGCAGCCCCATCTGGGTTTCCAGATCTCTTTAACCTGGGGCTGGGTTGAAGTTATAGCACTCAGAGCTCTCAATTCTGGCTAGATTTGTTGGCAAGGATTTTCGCCAGAGGTCGACATGTATCGACAGGGATGTTTCTGTCGAGGGACTGGCATGCCAGGTTTTCAGCTTTTAGGCTGGGTTTCGGCTTTAGCCGATGTATTTTGACTGTGGTAACTCCAGGTTTGGAGGCAGTCGGCCGGGGTACAGGGTTAGGCTAGTTCCCTGTGATATTTCTGGGGTTTCCCCTTGATTTCTTATTCATGTCTTGTTACGTGTATTGATGTGTATTTTGTCGAATGAGTGAAGGTCCTTTATGTTGTCAAGTGTCCTTGTGTTTTACACACGTGGCCATAGGTGGCTGCAGCCGAGCAGGGCCAGGGTCGCTTGGTCAGCGACTCTCCTGGCGCAGCCGCCTGTTCTGATGCAGCTCCCCTGTGGCAGAGCTGTGTTTGACTGTTCTGCACAGAGCCAAGCAGGAAGGTTGCCTGCTGGCTTTGGGCAGAGCATGGGCCCGCTGGCTTTGGATGGAGCTTGGGCTCTGCACTCTGTGGTTTGGTGATTCCTCCTGCAGCAGCCTGCGCGCCTGGTCTAGCGGGTGGACGGGTGGCTGCTGTGACGGTGCGCAAGCGTTTTAGCTATTTAGGCGACATCTGGTTATCTAACTTATTACAAACTGCTTACCTAACTTATTATAAACTCAAGTCAGGCAGTAGGGCCTGGACAGGTGAGTGCTCCAACAGCCGCAGTGCAGGTCGCGGGTGCATGGAACCCAAGAGAGCCTTTGGGAGATGGTTTTTTTATTTATCTTGGATAATTGAAAAAAACGAACAGTACAGAGAGTTTTAGAGATGCAGACTGGCTCTTAGGGAGAAGCGGTGACCATCTGTAAATCCCGTGGCTAGCTTTTCACTGGTGGGTTGGTACAAGACCGGCAGGGGTTGCGGAAGTCAGTCCTTGCACTACATTTCCCAAACTGCTTTGCGGAGGACGCTATTATGCACGCAAGTAGAACCCTAGAACACTAGTTCATTTTCTGCAAAAGCACTTTCGTGATGATGAGTTACTTCCAGTAGTTTAATTTTTTTTTTTTTTTTTGACAGTTGGCAGGCTTCGCCCGATCTGGTCAGGTGGTGTGTACAAGGGGCAGAGATTTCGTCAGTGCAGGCTTATGACCCGCGCTTGCTGAGAATTCCTTGTTCATAGAGAATGATTGCGGTCCCCAATCTCCAGTAGCCCAGGAGCCCCGATCGTTGCGCTGTGCCTGCTTGCGTGAGCACCTGAGTCCTCCGTCCCGGGCCAGCCCACGTGAGGTGGAGTTCTGGGGGGGGGGGTTGCCCGTGCCTGCTGGAGTAGGGTGCACACCCGCTGGGCTGTTTGGTGTGGCATGCGTGCAGCCCCAGACGTCTACTTACTTCACAGAATTGATTTCAAAGAGTTTAGGTTGCCTTTAACTGGGAGGCACCTTCTAAATTTTTGGATTAGACATTTTTTCCTTAGAAATTAATATCAATAGGGTTAGATTTGATGGTTTTCCGTTGAATATTGTTTTGCAGTCTGGTTACAAGTTCATTTTTTACAAGTTTGGTCCCTGGCTCTGCTGAAACTATAAAGGACGCTTCTCCATTTTGGCCACTAGCAAGCCAGCGGTGCCTGCCGGGTGATTCCTGGACCTCTCTAGCGTGTTGCACTGTAGGCCCAGGGAAGAGTCCTGCTTAGCTCTAACCACTAGAAGTATGTGGGCTCAAGAACTCAGCCTCTCTACGCACTGTGGAGCGCACAAGAGGGACGTGATCATTTACACCTGCTCTGCTATGAACACGCTGATTACAGCTCTGGGGTCAGAACAGTGCTTTAGTCTCTTCCTAAGAGGGGGAGGAACAGAGCTTGGCTTCCTGTGATCTGTCCCAAGTCCATTTCTGACAGGGCCTGCGTGAAGACTAGGTTTGTTGTTCACTGGGGGGTAGAGGGGCCGGTCAGGGATTAATCCTGTCCCTGTGTGTCCCTGGGCAACCAGTCCTTAGAAAGTATCCCAGGAATCTGAAGAAATCAGATTCTCCCTTAACATGCTTAGTTTGTGATTAGAAATCATCAGTTTTGAAGATTGTTTAGACTGTATGAAGATTTTTGATTCTTGACTTGATTTAGAACAGTATAGACTAGGTTTCCTTCTCCGGTGACATTTTCTAAAGATTTTACTTTTAGTCATGGATTTATTGCCTTTATTACAGGGGTAACCAATTGCCCCAGAGTAGGTGCAGACTCAAGATCCGTATTATTATCTAGGTTTTACACTTACGGATCAAGTTGTTTTTCCTCAAAAGATAGTTATACGTAGAGACCAATTGAAAACCTTGTAAGATTTCCAAAAATTATTGGGTGATATTATTTGTCTTTGTCTTTACCTGAACCTGACTACTGGAGACCTGAAGCCTTTATTTGATATTCTTAGAGGTAATTCTGATCCAAATTCCCCTAGATCCTTAACGTAAGAAAGAGATATCTGCTTTACAGCAGGTGGATAAGACTATTGAGTATCTATTCATTACTTACATCGATTATTCATTACCTTTACATTGTTGTGACAGTAAGAACCTGTTTGTAGATCCATTCAAGGATGTCTCCAAAACATATTTTCGTGCCATTTTTTGAAGCTCTTGCACAGATAATTATGCTGGGTGAGATGCTAATGTTAACTTACCTTGGCAAAGAGCCAGATGTTATTTTCCCACCCTTTTTTACCTTGTAGCTAGACTATTAGCTTTTTGTACAGATTTACTACTTATTCAATTTAGATTCCTAGAGTCTATAGATATTACTCTTCACGCAGAATTTAGAAGGCTTAATTTTACAGGTCTACATTTTTACCTGTTCAAGATTTATTTCTGCTTTCCTGCAAACAGGAGAAGCCTCTTAACATTTTTCGTTTACAAGTTTTAGTGCTATTTATAGTTTGCTCAAAACTATTTTTAGAGACAACGTGCCTTCTTTCACCAGAAAAGATCTTTTTTTTTCCTTTTCTAAGATTTTAATTGTTGTTTGCACGACTAAATTTTGTCTTTTTAGAACAAGGGGGGAAAATCTACTCCCCAGAGGCTTTTTTAGGTTTGCTTTTTGGGCAGAGGCTTATTTATGTAGCCCATGCTGACCTCGGACATGTTTGAGGCATGAGGATGTCCTTGCCTTCGCCTTCAGAGTGCAGACAAGCACTGTCTTGACCGGTTTGTGGACTACAGACATCCAGCTTTGGTTAACTTTGATGACAAGGCTCCTGCTGGGAGAGGTGGGCCCGCTGTGGCAGACCACTCAGGCTGCCTTTTTGCTGGCTATTGTTATTCTCTTGCCTGTGCCCAGTTGCTTAGTCTTCATTTTTTGTTCCTTTCTTTTGTTCTGTAAACTGGCGGGGTTTTTCTTGCCCGTTTTGTATGAATTTTTCTTTTATTCCGAAAGCCTTTTCTACATATTTTGAACGTGGTCATCGTGCGATCAAAAACTGGCCTTTTAAGACCTAGGGAGGAAGCCTTTTTCCTCAGAGGTCCCCCAAAGTGCATCTAGCATTTGTCCTTTTCATTTTGAACTTTCTGCGGACTGACATTGGCATCCTGATTCAGTAAATGCCCATGCTATGGTGCGGTGGAGAGATCCACTCACTAATACGTGGCTTGGTCCGGACCCAGTTCTGGTTTGGGGCAGAGGTTCTGTCTGCATGTTTTCCCAAACCGAGGAGGAAGCACGCTGGCTCCCAGAAAGACTGGTACAACAGATTGATTCGGAAAGGCTGATGCCTTAAGTTAGGCTCCCCCATGCCAGTTTTGCCCTTCATAGGCTTTTTTACTCTGCCAGTTTTGCATGTGTTTTTTTTTTTGTGTGTGTGTGTGTTCGTTTGCTTTGGAAAACTGTTAAAATCTGCTTATCCCGATTCAAGCAGAAAAGCTCACCCTGAGCAAAGTTTTGCTTCCTTTCAAGGTTTAACTGGATCAGGGGACATCCTGAAGTGCCTAGATCCTGCTAATTACCAGCTTTTCAAGAAAAATCTGCTTTTCCCGACAAAGCAGAAACTATTTAACCGTGTTTTACCCAGACCAAATCTCGTTCGAGTCTCTGTTACTTTCTGAAGTACAGGTAACACCTGAGGGCGTCTAGATTACCACTGAGATTCCAGCATTTCAAAGGTTAATGCTATCACCGAGTCGACAAAAGACTAATTTGCATTATCTTGAGACCTGTTTCCTGGCAACAGATCCCAGAGTGCTGGCGAACACAAGAACTGATCCCAGCCACCCTGCCCCAAGCATCAAGAAGTCAGAGTTTTCTGCTTTCAGAAGAATCATAACAGCGTCCGGACTTTGTAGGTTTCATGGACATATCTTGGCATTTCGGTATGGAAGGATGGTGCAAGGGGAATCTAGTTCACTGATTATGAAGTCTGCCCAGACGGAGGCACATACCTAGTGGCTGTATCTCTGCCAGAGACACGCTTTAGCTCAGTATGCTTTGCCCATTGAGTCAGGGAAGACGGAGTCAGTGAGAATTTCCATTCCGTAGCTAATGCACCACTATGATTCCCATGCAGTATATGTGCCGAGCTAAAATTGCCTTGATCCTGCCTCTTGCTTGAAATTAATAAGAGGTGAACTGTGCTCTTTGCTTGGGAGCGACTTGGAAGCTGGGGCTGGACACCCGCTGTGTGGAACCCTGACTGCTGCTCCTTTGATCAAAGACTGAGCAGGTCTCATGTTTATGTTAAAGGTTTGCTGGATCTTTCTTTCAAGATCCTCCTCTGGTCTGGTGTTAATGGATTTTCTCGTGTTTATGTTAAATGGGCAGGTTTCAATTTCCTCTGGGTCTGGTTCCTAAGCGTAACTATAAATACTGAGTGAATTACAGTAAAGAACTCTCTTATTACATCTACCTGGCGTCTGTGTCCTTCCTTGTTAACCGTTTGCCTTCCCAGGACTCAATTAACCCAGTTCGTGAATACTCATGGAGGAAGAGAGACCGCGGGGCGGTCCCCTTCACCCAATCTGTACCATATCAGTGGCCAGTCTGCCAACATATAGCTTCTGGTTAAATAGTGGCATATATCTTGAAGATAATGAATAGCTGTCAAATGAAACTTACCATGTGATCCTTAGGAGTGAATTGACACTTTGTACTAAACTCTTAATCTACCACCGATGAATAATGAGGTCATAGACCTTAAGGATAAGCTCCAATTTACACTTTAATAATTCAATTCTAAGGACACATTCTTACTCACAGAGACATGTAGCTCTCATCTTCCATTAAAATGGGTTCTTTCTGCAGCTAATGAGACTATTAAAGAGGTACAGAATAGACTGTTCAAAATACAAAAATCAACAGACTCTGAGGTTTCCCATACCAATTGATATATCTGTAACCAATGCACTACATCTAAGTCTTTGGCAACATGTGGAAGATGGAGCAGAAATATAAAAGGAGCCTGAGAAGCAGAAAATCTTTGGTTTTCTCCACATACAGTCATGAAATCACAAAAATCTGTAAACCTCACAGGACTTTCAGAATCACAAACTAGTTGGGATTTCAGTATGTATGGAGAATTCTCAAAGGGTTCCACCACTAGAAGTAGACCTATAGACTATTAATGGATACAGAGAGAGGGAAAAATTAAAGCCTCTGATAGGTTATTTGATCCCAAGTAGTTACCCTCAAACATATGTACATTATGTGTATAAAAGCATATTTTATTAAATCAGAATATTGAGTTTTCACTTTCTAAGCTGGCTACTGTGCATAAAAACTATATTACCACAAGTCACATTTACAAGTAACAGAGTCAGAACTTCTGAAGTAAGAGAAACAATATTTTTCTTCTTGGGAACACAGATGTATGGCATAGATGGTGGCAATCTGTTCAGTGACAAACTGCTGCTCTGATCTGTAATGCTTGATGATATGAACTGTATGATGTCATGTCCACATTTTAATTACTGAACATCCTATTTCACGATGCAATGATACTAGACTCTAGAGTTATATAATGCAATTATATCATAAAGGTAGAAATTTCATGAACATAACAACTCTTGCAAGGAGAGGCAGTAGTATTCATTCCTTTCTTTCCATCATGATGGTCACAACAAGAAACTAGTATGGATATACCAAGAAAATAGCCCTAAACCAAGACCTGATAAAACTGGCACAATGACCTAAATTTCTGTCCTCCACTATCATGAGAAAGAAATTTCTGTTATTTATGTTGATAATTGTGTTTTTTATATAGCATCCCTACTTGACTGCTGAATCTGTCAAGACAAGCACTCTTACTTATATTTTGAACCTATACTGGTTTTGAAAGAATAGAAAGATCTGTTCTTTTCTTGTCTATTAATTCTAAGTATGGAAAATAAGAAAACATTGACGTGCGGTACATAAGAATGTTACCAATTTTACTTAACTTTTGGTATTGACCTTTCCCCTTCTGAAGGTGACTATGATTTTCTTTTTCCCTTTTACCTCAGAAGCTTAAGTCAGAAAATCTAAAAGTACGGTTTCAGATTAGCAAATGTACGTGTTGCTCCTGATTTCCTTCAACTCAAGTGAGTTTGTAGTTCTTATCAGACTAATGTGTATTTGGCAAACTCCTGAGAGTCTAGAAGAGCTACAATTGTCTTCCATTCTGATTTTTATATTATATTTAATTAAATATTTTTATTAAGTATACAGTTATCACAAGATTTACTTCAATAAATGAAAAATACTTGAATTGTAAACCTTAGGTAGGAAGTGTAATAACAACCTTTTATCTCCGATGGAGAAAACACTCCAAGAATTTCATCTAAGAAAAAAAATGCACATTAATGTTCATTAATGTGTTAGTTGTTATAAAAGAATTATTCTTGGATGCTTTGTGCCAGTGTCAGACACTAACAATCTAGGCTGATATCCCTCAAACTTATGGAAAATCAATGAACAGTGCTTTTATAAAGGTCCTCTTTACTACTTGGGGCAAAGTGTGCTTGTTTGCCTTGCTTACCACTAGAAGTAATTTCTTGCAGCCCAGGATGCCTGCCCAAAGGATGCTTTATGTATTCATAGTGAAAATGTTCAGTATGTTTCAACAGTAGCCTCCAAGTCTTTCCATAGTTCTCCTCTTTGCATTTCTCTTAGACTAGGATAAGATCCTAAAGTTAACTGGTAAGTTCCTTTATCATCTAATTTGAAAGCACTTCTATAATGGAAGGGATTAGGGTTTGAATGTAGAACATATTAGAAAAGAATTCAAATATCACTATGAATAGCCTAAAGGATGCCTACAGTATTAATTTAAAAACAGATATATTTTAAATGCTCATCTTCATCTCCTACATTTCTGATCCTAATAGTCACAATTTGTTTCCTAGAAGCTTGTCACAAAGCTCAATTCCTAAATAATGCTTTTCTGTCCACTGTATATACATTCAATTCACATATCTATTCTTCAACTTTCTTATAAAATTCTTTAAGAATCCAGCTGTCCATTTACCTTCCATGTTTATAGAACTAACAAGCACATAAAAAACACTTGGCCTGACCACAGGCTTGGGCCACACAATCACGTGCCAAAGCAGATAGCAAGTAAACAACTTTGGCAGACCCTCAGGACATAAAGCCATGATCAGTAGTCCTCTAGTAATGCCTCCTTCCCAGTGAATTGTAATTGCATCTTATGATCTCCACATCTGCACAAGCAATATCCTTTAGTAGTAAATTTGTATATAAAACATATCAGATAAATGGAATTAATGGTCAGTTGAGATATTGTTGTCACTAGTGCAGTTATAAACATTCCAATATAACTTCTTCCCACTCCACCACCCACCACTTCTCCATCCTCTTCTCAACTCTCTTACCCTCTTCTTCCTCTTCTTTCTTTTCATTTTTTTTGTCTGCTGCTCCATCATTTTCCCCTACTGCTTGGCCCACACCTTCCACCTCCACCCTACTTACTGTTGCTCCTACCTCTACTCTTTATCCTCCCACCTGTTCCACCTTCAGTGTTTCCTCTACCCACCCCCCTCATTCATACTTCTCATCATGAAAATTAGAACTCTTCACCCTCATTTGGGCAGCACTTACTCCAAACAACTAGAATTTGTTTAGGATTTTCTTCTGATGATGATTCTCATCGACACAGTTTAACTCGTTGATTTCATACACACTATGACTAAATTTACATTTTAGGTGAACACATCCTATGAGAGTATATGTATATCTTACACTGCTCTTGATTTTTTTTAATGAGAAGGTCAATTTATCTCCAATTATAAAAGATCCAAGTACCCTTATTGAGAAGCTATAAAGGTTTGTGACTCTTAACTTCACTCACAGAGATTTCAAGTAAGATAAGAACACTTGCCATCTCTGATAACACATTTGTGATATAAAATGTGAAATTGCACCGGGCGGTGGTGGCGCACGCCTTTAGTCCCAGCACTTGGGAGGCAGAGGCAGGCGGATTTCTGAGTTCGAGGCCAGCCTGGTCTCCAGAGTGAGTTCCAGGACAGCCAGGGCTATACAGAGAAACCCTGTCTCGAAAAAAACCAAAAAAAAAAAAAAATGTGAAATTGCTTCCTGCACAGATCTGCCTATCCATATGAAAACACGTAGTTGAACTAACTTCTGTGGTTAGCAATAAAAGGGCTATGTTGGAGGTTCTTATTTAATGCCTGTCAGTTGAATGACCAGCTACTAAGTGTAGAACCTTTACATGTTGTCTACAAAACTATTTATATAGCCTAATAATCTCCCTAGGTTGATGTAGAGCAAGGTTTTGAAATTGCAGTAGGATATAGAGCAATGGGATATTTCCTTTACTACTCCCTTCTGCATGATCTCAATCTTGCCAGTAAATCAACAGGGAAATTATACTCCCAAAGAAATAAAAACTCTTAGTATGGCTTAAATTTTTATATGCTAGTATTATAATGATATCCCTAATTCATTTGATATAGAATGATCTATAGAGCCTGACCCCTACTTACCTTCTTATTGTATTTTTATATGTTATCACAATGTATCTTTATATCTGGGGTTAGAGAAAGACAATTAAATTACCCTTGAATCCATGAGGACTGTTTCTAGAGCTAAATGTTAGACAGAAAATTGTTGATTCCTTTGCCTTCACCTAGGATCCATGCTCCAATGATTTCTACATCCCCTTTTTATTATTTAATGATCTCATAAAATATTATATCACTCAACTATGAAAACAACAATCTGATATGAAGAATGGTAATAAATTTTCCATCATTTTGCTTTTATGTTTTCTTAGTTTTTCTTCCAGCTATCATCATAAAGTATTCTCACATATTTATGGAAGAAAGATTTAGTTTAGCTCACATCATAATAGCATGAAGTAACACTGTCAAGTGTGTCAGACATATGGTCATATGATATCCATAATCAAGAACATAGAACAAAAAAACTAGTATTCAGTTGCCTTTCTCCACTTATGCACAGTCCAGTATGCATGCCTAAGTGTATCCTTCCTACAATCAAAATGTAATACCACACAATGATGCACCTATTAAAAAGAGTCTCTCACCATCATTCTCAGAGGATAAACTTAATTTTTCACAGGTTTTCTTGAAGACTGGTTTCTTTGATGACTTCCAATCCCAGAAAACTGACAACAGTGACTATTATAGAAATGATACTTTAAATATTTTTACTCTACTGCTCTCTGTACTGTTGGAGACACTATTTTGAGTGTATATATTTGATCAAAATATAGAAACATTCTCAAAACCAAGTATCCACTTAACCAATTCAGACTGTGCATCATACTTGATTATGTCATAATTTCTTGACATAAAATACTGGAAACATAATATTTACCCAGAGTAAAATAGGATCAATTCGCTAAATTTGTTGTTTTCAATAAGCCTACATATGAACAGAAAAAAAAATAATTCCCCCATTTACACTAATTTGAGAGGGCTTTGCATCCTGTCATTTGAGTTGCTTTATTTTGGAAACCCCACAGGTTCTTAACTTCTGAGAGTTGTCAAATGCCAGAAACAAAAGAGAGCTGCTAGGCTATTATAGCTTATCCATCTCTCTGGTAGCACTGCTATTACTCACTGTCCTTCCCATACCAAGGAAATTGATAGTGTATCTCTACAAAATGATAGGTCAAACAGAACAACTCAGTGTAGAAGAAAAAGGGAATCTATGCTTTTAATATAATATATAAGCATGCATTTATCCATGCCTTATATTATAATGTTAAAAAATGCTACAAAATCAGAAAGGAAAAAAACCTGACAGATGGGTGCAAAAAAGCACCAAACAATTATGGGATTGGATGGAACATTGGACTAAATGGGCTTCAGTTAGCCTCCTGTCATTTTGTCCTTAGGCAACATCTTTTCTCCCATCATGTAGGATACATGTGTAGACAGCAGATAGCCTAGAAAACAAAACAAAACAAAATAAAGCAAAACAAAACAAAACAAACAAAAAAACCCAATCAATGGGTTCTGTCCCAGTATTCATAGCAGCACCTGATCAAATAATTTCCAAGAGTGAGGCACTTGTATCTTAGCACATTTCTTGAGCAAACTACCTCAGGAAATCTCCATGGTTCATAATTACTTTGCAATGCTCCAAATTATTTTTTTAAATTTATTTTGACCTTAATAGAAATATCCCTTTTTCAATTTCATTAACATGTTCTTTAGATGGACTGAATATTACCCAACCAGACACACAAACATAAGAGTTTTGTTTTGTTTTTGTTTTTTTTTTGAAAATATAAGAACGAAAATTATTACTCATTTTAACTTTCTTTTGTGTCCTAACTCAGACCAAGAAACTTATTTTACAATAAAAAAACAAACCATTTATTGTGAAAAACCACTGTGATATTCATTAAAATTTCATGCTTTATACTATCTCATCTTCAACGCTCTGGGCAAATGGAACACTTAAAATGAAGACATAAAAAGGAATTTAGGGAAAAACCAGTTATGGAAATTAGATTAAATGTTCAGAAGTATAAACAATTGTGAAACATGCAAAAACTAAACCCACATCCACCCTTCTCCAACACACACAAAACCTTCCATAATATACCAAATTAGAAATGAACTAATTATTTGTGGGTTATTCTCATGACTCCAATGACACTGAAATTAGCTCTATAAGCACATCATTAGTATGCTAAAGCACATGAGCCATGAGGAGAGAAGGATAAAGTCTATGTCAGTAAATGTATTTCATGGCTAGGAGGTTAAATGTATTTGGAGTTATTTATAATAAAGCAGATAACATCCTCTTCCTGAGAATAAACCTTAAAAGATATGTACTACTTATAGTGCAATCAAATTGTAAGTTTCCCCTAGTTTCCTCTGATAACATCCCAAGATAATCTGAAAGCTGTCTGTACAAGTAACCACAAATTCAAGAGCTGGGACCAAATGAAATCTACTGGAAGCAACTCATACTTCAAAGTAGGCAGATTGTTGTCATGGTCCAAAACTGATGTTCATATTTTCTTTTAAAATCTTTCACTGGGGAGCTGATGAAAGTTTTAATATTTTCAAGAATGTATGTTTTTCCCATTTATTTTAAGTATGCCTGAAGTATGTCTTTCCCAATCTATCCTATTTTTCCATTAATCATTTTTGTATATATTCTTTTATCCTTTCCCATTTTGTCCTGTTCATAATAGTCTGTCTTATCAACCAGCCAACTTCATAAACTGACCAAAAAATGAAAAATGCTGTTGAGAATATATGATATATAAATCTTCACTTATTTACCAGAAGGTGTGAAAGAGAATATAGTAATAGAAAACACCATGGAATATCATCAAGAATATAGAAATACTACTGATGTATTTCTTAGCATGGCTACCTCTGGTTGAATTCCCAAGAAAATAAAATGGCTTATAAAAAGAAACCTGTACTCACATGCTTATTTCAGTGCTATTCACAAAATCATGAAGTAAATTATACTAAATTTTTCATTACCAGATGATATATTACATACACAATTGAATCTCCTTAGTAGTAAGAAACTGTAAAACTGTTCTCTCTTAAAAGATTTTCAAATTAATTTATGTATGTGTTTATATATATGTTTGTGTGTGTGCATGCATACTCGTGTGCCTATGGAGTATGTACATGTAAATGCAGGTGCCTGCAGAGTTAAGGATTGTTGGATCCCTTAGAACTGGAGTTACAGAAGGTTGGTTGTGAGTAACCTGATTTGGACCAAACTTGTGTCTTGTAGAAGTGTAGAAAGTAGGTTTAACCACTGAGCCCACCTTTTTAATCCCTAAAACTGGCATTTTGACAATATAAATAGACATGGTAGACATTAGACTGTGAAGAAATAGGTCAGGAACAAAGAGAAAAGCAATGGCTGTGAAATCTAAGATCCATTTTACTACAGATGATGGTAGTTATGGTGGATGCTGGGTACTGGCCAATCCCAGGACAAGAGAGGGTCATGAAAGAGAAAAATTGTCACTAAATGTGAGAACTGTAGTGTTCTAAGGCACAGCAAAGTAAGATAACATAAGGCATTTATCTGAAAATAATATATGGAACATATACTCACTGAAGGCAGAGGTAAAAAGTTTGTAAAGGTTGGATTAATAGCACCAGTGAGGGAAGAGGGTGTAACCTGTTTGTGCTTGCAAGGTTTTCTATGCCCATTGAACACTGCTTAGAGTCATTTGGAAAGAGAAACATTAACTGAGAAAATACTCCCCGATGATTGGCCCATGGACAAATAGATGATTTATTTTCTTGATTAATGATTGATCTAAAATGACCCATTTCACCGGTGGATGGTTCCACATGGACAGGGAGTGTTAGATGCTACAAGTATGCCTGCTGAACAAGTCATAGGGACTAAGCCAGTAGGCATCACTAGGTCACAGCCTAGGCTTTAGCTCTTGCCTTGAAGTTCCTGCTTGACTTACTTCTATGTTGAACTCTAAACTGAGAACTATAAGCTAGAATAAATCTTTTTATCTCCAAGTTTCCTTTGTTCATATTTTTCACAGCAATAGAACTCCAACAGAGACACTAGTAAACATAATGACTATCCTTAGATAACAAATACATAATAGGTATGTGTGTGTATGTATATATACACATAAATATACAATTATTATCAAAATATTACATTTGTCCTGATGATAAACAAATATCCCATTATAAATTTAAAATTAAAAAATACAGCTAAATGATCAATAATTTATAATTTATTTATATAAGAAATAATATATAATAGATGGAAAAATATTTATTCTTAAAAATAAATAAAATTTAATATATAAATAAACAATATACATATAAATACTAGCACATATCATAACTATAAAATAAAATATTCCATACATATTCAGCATGCACTGAATTTTGGGAGACATATATAAGTAGAAAGATACAAAAAAATTAGCTTCTGACTATTACAAATAAGTTTACTATGAACATAGTGGAGCATGTGTGCTTATTACATGTTGGAGCATCTTCTGGTTATATGCCCAGGAGTGGTATAGCTGGGTCCTCAGGAAGTACTATGTTCATTTTTCTGAGGAACTGCCAAACTGGCTTCCAGAGTGGTTTTACCAGATTGCAATCCCACCAGCAATGGAGGAGTGTTTCTCTTCTCCACATCCTCTCCAGCATCTGCTGTCAGCTGACATTTTGAACTTAGCCATTCTGACTGGTGTGAACTGGAATCTCAGGGTTGTTTTGAGTTGCATTTCCCAGATAATTAAGTATGTTGACCATTTTTTTTAGGTTCTTCTCAGCCAATTTGGTATTCCTTGGTTGAGAATTCATTGTTTAGCTCCGTACCCTATTTAATAGGGTTATTTGGTTCTTTGGAGTCTAAATTCTTAAATTCTTTGTATATATTGGATATTAGCCCTCTATCAAATGTAGAATTGGTAAAGATTTTTTCTAAATCTTCACTATGTTCATAGCAGTATTATTTGTAATAGCTAGAAACTGGAAAGAACCCAGATGTCCCTCAACAGAGGAATAGATACAGAATATGTGGTATTACTCAGCTATTAAGACAATGAATTCATTAAATTCTTAGGCAAATGGATGGAACTAGAAAATATCACCCTAAGGGAGGTAACCCAATCACAAAAGAATATACATGGTATGCACTTACTGATAAGTGGATATTAGCCCAGAAGCTCCGAATACCCAAGATACAATTCAAAGAGGACATGAAACTCAAGAAGGAAGGCCAAAGTGTTGATACTTTGGTCCCTCTTAGAAGGGGGAACAAAATACCCATGGAAGGAGTTACAGATAGAAAGCGTGGAGCAGAGACTGAAGGAAAAGCCATCTATAGACTGCCCAACCTGGATATCCATCCCATTCATATTCAATAAACCCAGACACTATTGTGGAAGCCAACAAATACTTGCTGACAGAAGCTTGATATAGCTGACTCCAGAGCTATATCAAGCTATAGGAGCTATATAGAGAGAGCTATATAGGAGCTATATAGAGAGAGACTCTACCAGTACCTGACAAATACAGAGGTGGATGCTCTCATCCAACCATTGAACTGAGCATAAGGTCCCCAGTGGAGGAGCTAGAGAAAGGACCCCAAGGAGCTGAAGGGGTTTTCAGGCCCATAGGAAGAACAACAATAAGAACCAGTACTGCCAGAGTTCCCAGGGACTAAACCACCAACCAAAGAGTACACATGGAGGCACTCATGTCTCCAGTTGCATATGTAGCAGAGGATGGCTTAGTCAGTCATCAATGGGAAAAGAGGCCCTTGGTCTTGTGAAGGCTTTATGCCCCAGTGTAGGGGAATGCCAGGGCCAGAAAGTGGGAGTGAGTAGGTTGGTGAGCAGGGAGAAGGTGGAGGAGATAGGGGGTTTTTGGAGGGGAAACCAGGAAAGGGAATAATATTTGAGATGTAAATAAGGAAAATATTTAAAAACAACAACAACAAAAAGATAAATAAAAAAATCAAGGTCATGCTTAAAGCTAACTCAGTTTCATTGTAAATTCTAAACCTGATGTAGGGTAACAACAAAGAAACAGTGAAAATGTCTATCTAAATACTTGTTATCCAAAAGCAGGCCCTTGACTTGCATAAGCATATTGTCCGTAGAGCCTTCGGGGAGATTCTTAGCCTCTTTACCAAGTTATTAAATTAGAATATCTATTTTAAAATTTCTCTTCTGCCCATTTAAATCTGAAAACAATAAGCTTAAATATTAATTCAGTTATTTTTCTTAACCTAGGTATTGCATACATTAGAGTTCATCTTATGAATATTTTAAAGTATGTATCTATCTTCTTTTATTAGCACAACCTCAATTATATAACTGTTATTTATAAGTACTTTGTCTTCAAGTTTAAAAACCATCATGTTGGATTTAATAGTGACAAATTGTTAGGCATGTGTAGGAATATTTCCACCCTCTCTACAAATTTTATTGTTTCAAAGAACACTATAACATTTGGTAATAAAAGTTCCCTATAGTGAAGATGTTATTGGAATGTACTTTTAGCATAGACACTTCTTTATTGCAAATAATTTGCACAGAATATCACTATCCAATATTTCTATGTTATCTTCTTTTGACAAAGTAAACTAACTTTAAAATATTTTGATTAATGGTGGTTTAATCAATTATCTTTTTGTTATTTTTGCCATGATAAATCCATATTAGATAAATGCTTATACTAATAGTTTGCTTAATGTATTATCTTGGCCAATGAAAATATGATCCAAATTTTAATACCTGGAATAATCTATGGTCTGAGATAAAAATACCTCTTTGTCTGAATAAGATTATATACACCTACCTTTACATCTCTGGTAATATTTATTTTTTAGTTCCATGTTTCATTCTCTGTTTAAAAACTGTCTTGTTTCCTGAAACTTTTCTGAATACTTTCATTCACTGTGCAACTACCAATGGTATGATAATATATCCTTTAGTATTTATGTTTCTCTTACATCATTGAATGTATATTTTCCCTTAATATTTGGAAAAAAGAACCACATTTTATTCATTTTTACAACCATATCATTTCTCCCATGACTTGTAAACTTTTAATACATTCCACCATGAATTTTGCATGATAGAACACCATAGATTTCTTATCTAATGTATATTCATAGAGTATGATAAATCAACTTTTACACTTTGGCATTGAGCATTTGTTTCTTTTGCTTTCTTATTTTTGTTTTTATTTTGTGTAAAAGAGAAAGTTATACTGTTCAATATAGCACATTTTTTTCAAAGACTGTTTCCTTTCTTAAACCTCAGGATCTCTTGCTCCTAGCTTTTCCCTTTATTTATAGATTCATGTTAAAATATGAAGAATATAATTGAATGATCAAGCAATTTATAATTTTCACTCAAAATTTTACATAGTCTACTTTTAGTCCAGAATGATAAAACCTTAATTTGAAAATGGAAATCAAAATACATTATATTTTTAGAATTTGATTGCACCTCTCTTAATAAAAATGATTTTGGAATGTTTATTGGCTAGCTTCATGGTGGGTGCTGTTAATGGAATTTTATGGTAAGTTATTGGAAATAATCAGATGGAAGTTCTTTACTTTCTTAAGACTTGCCTTTGAAAAAATAGCCTCACGTTATGGCCATTGTTGCATTAAAGTAGTTCCTTTATGCTACATGAAATCACACCTTCCCATTACTTATTTTGCAGTCTTCATAGTGGTAAGGAACTATTTAGTTTCTCTAGATAACATCTTGTTTTATTAACATGATCATGCCTATGCAGTCAAGAATTTTCATACATTATATTAAACATGTCTTACTATCATCAATGCATTTAAAATAACTGACATGACAAAACTGTTGTCTAAGACTGCTGATTTCAAATGTGTCTGCAGACTTAAAGACATAACCATATATTAGCAGCTGTTACTCTAGTGTTGTTGGTAACTTTCCACAAGTAAAATTTCAGATCATATAGGGTAATTACACAACTGGCAGCTTATTTGTTGTTTGATATTGAGATGTTCCTACTTACAGATTTGTTTGAAATGTCATTGATTGCTTTCAAAGATTTTCCACAAGCACTCTGATGAATCAGAAAAATATCCTGAAATTGTGATAACTGAATTAAAAACTATTCACATGAAATTTAAGGCTCTGAAAACACAGCCACCTTTATGTTATCAGCCCTGGTAATCCCTCTCTTCAAAGAACCTTGATTCCTTTGTTGCTTTACTCTTTGATATTATGCTGTCTTTAAATTTAATTTCTCTATTGGTATTTTACTTACAGCTTTAAAAAACCTTTTTACAAATGAATCTATCCATTTATTATTTGACAGGGAAACTCATTTGCTATGCACTGGCTTCTATGCAGAGAAAAGCAGTAGGAGCTCTGACTATGTGCTGTCTGGGGACTTAACAGTACCCAGCACAAACTCAACAAGTGTAAAATACACAGCAAAGATGTACAGTTCTTAAATTCTACAATGAAATTTTAAACTCCACTTTATATGTGAGACCTAAATATGATGAGAAAAAAAAAATCTTAGCCTGTTGAACTAACTATTCCTTATACATTCTCTCTTGCAGCTGCCCTAATGACAGTTGCAACTGAATGACTCAAAGCCTGCAAACACACTTAGAGCCATCTCAAGAGGAGATAGAAAATTTTTATGAGTTTCTGAAGACAGCCCTTGTTATTAGGAACCCTTTATCATAAAATAAAGGTAGGATTTCTATGTCACTTGTGCATACTTCAGAAACATAAGGAGGAGCATTATCGTCCATAAAAGCTTACAAGCATTTCCAGTTAATTCCACCAAGTCACGTTAAAGCACATTTTCTGGACCTGCTTCGTCATAACAGGAGGCTTGCTACAGAGAGAAGTATCAGAACAACAAAGTAAGAGGGTCATGGTTTTCACCACCTTAAGAGAAACTGAGTGTCTGGTGATAATTGGAAGTGTCTGAGGGCAGCAGAGCACACAGCTTCTTCAGCATGTTTTTATCCTCTCATTTTGAATAATTGAAAAATTACTAAGTGGATTTCCTATAAATCAATTTTGGGGGATGAGCATTATGCTTACTATTGTGAAAAGCACTGTCTGTACTGAATATTTTATACTTTAAGGATTTTTAACTTATTTCATAAAGTGAATTTTGCTCTGAGTGTTTGGCAAAGGAAAAAGTGTATCTTTGCTGCCCATGACAACTTTAAGAAGTAAGAAAAAAAATTAAAGATTTTTGGCCTCAGGCTAAGGAATGGCAAATTTCCAGAAGAAAAGTGAAGTATTCTTCCTTCTTAGAACATGGAAATTGAGATATAAAGGGGGATCATTTTGCAGCTGTAACTACACCTGTCACTGTACATGACAGATATAATGAGCTTGGGTCCCCCAGGTTCCAGAGAAAATGAAATAGGACCCTCAAGAGGTCTCCTCATTTCTAAGAAACCTAAGAGGCTGACAGCCTATTTTTTTTTATCAAAAGTGGGTAGATTTTATATTCCCTACTGTGAATTTCCACTTAGCATTGTTTCCATTTATAATGTCACTTCTTTTAAGCATACACAGCTCTAGTGTAGTAGTATCCCACAGACAAATTTTGAGCCTTATATAACTATCATGGATTAATTTCACATATGCTATTAAATTTATTACAGAACTCTGAGCAGATATGACTAATTTTAATACTATATAATATACAATTTTATGTATTTTGTTTATGGTTCAATTGCTAATAAATTTATAATATCTATGATGCATGTGTATCTTTAAAAATATTTTAAAAGTAACATGCATTTATATTGTTATATCTCAATTCATCCATGTGTAGGAAGGAGTGTACATTGGAAATATGCTGAATCAAGTTGATCTAGTCAGGTTGGTGAGGTTGAAATAAATGACATGAAAGTATCAAAACATTTCATTTGTGAC
This sequence comes from Mastomys coucha, assembly GCF_008632895.1. Taxonomy (NCBI): domain Eukaryota; kingdom Metazoa; phylum Chordata; class Mammalia; order Rodentia; family Muridae; genus Mastomys; species Mastomys coucha. The sequence goes on from NW_022196905.1 coordinate 192,527,992, forward strand.
TATTGTAATGAGTCATTGTGGGAAATACACTCGTGAAACATTCGACTTGTCTGTCTTACAACACCATCTTCCAGTGCCTCTCATCTATGATCCTGCAAAGTTTATATTAGTAACATTCATTCCAGACTCAGGTTAAATTATTACATATTATTTAAACTAGTTTTATTAAATATATTCAAATACTATATTTGGCAATCTTTCTGAAACTTTCAGTAAAAATTAATGATAAATAGCAGTTAATTAAATTACAAATCCTATTTGGTAGTAATTTTCAGGCTGATATTAATGTAATCATCTTTTGGCATTGCACAGGGAAAAGCAAGTTTGAAAATTTAATCCTCTATAAGTGAAGAAACTAGGAATTATTCACTTAAATCAAAAACATAATCATGATGAAGTTACACTTGTCATAATTTTAGAACAAGTATTAATTTGTAAATAAGGAAAATAAGAAAGCTTATATCTTGAAAATTAAATGTCTTTTTGTTAAATTTAGTAATTTGACTGTTTTTCATTTAATCTAGTATGATATGTAGATATACCTAGTGTGGATACATTAAAATAGTTATTTTCATGTACAAGATATCCTCTCCAGGAAAGTTTCATAATGACAATTCTGATTGTTTTGGACATGTCTGTGAAGGACCAAGCTGGATCATTTATGAAAAGTTTTAAAGATTTCTTTTTTTCTTTTTTTCTTAGATATTTTCTTTATTTACATGTCATACAATATCTCTTTCCCAGTTTCCCCTCCAAAAATTTTTTTAAAAAAATTAAAAAAACAACAACAACAAAAGCAAACCCCTGTTCCCTTCCCCGCTCTCTCCACTCGCTACCCAACCCTCTCCTGCTTACTGGCCCTGAAATTCCCCTACACTGGGTCATAGAACCTTCACAGGGCCAAGGGCCTCTCCTCCCATTGATGATCAACTTGGCCATACTCTACTATGCATATGCTCTTGGAGCCATTCTTGGGAGCTCTGAGGGTACTAGTTAGTATTGTTTTTGTTCATCCTATGGGGCCGCAAACCCTTCAGCTCCTTTGGGTCCTTTCTCTGGCTCCTTCATTCATCCCTGTACTCAGTCCAATGGATGACTGTGAGCCTCTACTTCTGTATTAGTCGGGTATTGTCAGAGCCTCTCAGGAGACAGCTATATCAGGCTGGATTGTCCTTCTTCACTCTGCTCCATAGTTAGTCTCTTCATCTCCTTCCATGGTTATATTGTTTTCCAGCCTTTCATTCTGAGGTAGTGTCTGTCTTTGTCACTGAGGTGGGTTTCCTGTATGCAACAAAATATTGGGTCTTGTTGACTACTCAATCTGATAGTCTATGTCTCCTTATTTGGGGAATTGAGTCCAGTGATATAGATATTAAGGAGAAGTAATTGTTGCTTCCTGTTATTTTTGTTGTTAGAGCTGGAATTCCATTCATGTGGCTATCTTCTTTTTGTTTTGTTGGAAGCTTAGTTTTTGCTTTTTCAGGGATGTAGTTCCCCTCCTTGTGTTGGACTTTTCCATTTCTTATCCTTTGAAGGGCTGAACTTGTGGAAATATATTGTATAAATTTTGTTTTGTCATGGAATACTTTGATTTCTCCATCTATGGTAATTGAGAGTTTTGCTGGGTATAGTAGCCTCGGCTGACATTTGTGTTCTCTTAGGGTCTTTTTGACATCAACCCAAGATCTTCTGGCTTTCATAGTCTCTGGCAAGAGGCCTGGTATAATTCTGATAGGTCTGCCTTTATATGTTACTTGACCTTATTCTCTCACTGCCTTTAATATTCTTTCTTTGTTTTGTGCATTTGGTGTTTTGACTATTATGTGGCAGGAGGAATTTCTTTTCTGGTCCAGTCTACTTGGAGTTCTATTGGATTCTTGTATGTTCATGGGCATCTGTTTCTTTAGGTTAGGGAAGTTTTCTTCTATAATTTTGTTGAAGATATTTACTGGCCCTTTAAGTTGGAGGTCTTCACAAGATTTCTTCTTTTATAATTAGACAATAGTGTATTTCAAAGAACCAAATTTGACTAAAGAAGAGATTACATAACCAAGAGAGTTTATTTTCCCATAATAGTAATATATTAAGAACCTAAGGATAAATTATTTGACAGAATGAATTCTGGGTGAGGTGTCCTCTTTACTAGACAGATTTATATTACATTTTACATTTCACCCCACTTGAATTTCAGTATTGAAGTTGAAATATATTTGTGAATATCCCAAAATTCTGTTGTACTTGTGCAGATAATGTAGATTTACCACTTCCAGATCTATATAGATCTATATAAAACAACCTCACAGATTGAATTAGCAACATCTTAATTAATGAAAAATAGAAAATTTACCAACATTTCACAAATACCTCATTTTATGCATATCCCTTTATGGAATATCACATTATGAGAGAGGAGGATAAACCCACTCCACTCAGAGAAGTCTGATAGATATAAGACCATAAGACACTAGTCATTGGAGCCCTGGATGATAAACAAGAAGAAAATTAGTAGCTCATGATAATATTAACCATTATTGATCATAAACTGCTTTCAGTTAAAGCATTTGAGACTCTGTGTCAAAACACATAATTCAAATGGATAAAAGACACTTTACATTCTTAGACAACAAAGAAATGCAAATCAAAACAACCTTGAGATTCTACCTCAGAGCAGTCAGAATGGCTAAGATCAAAAACTCAAGTGATAGCAGCAGCTTGCAAGGCTGTAGAGAAAGAGGAACACTCCTCCATTGTTGGTCATGTTGCAAGCTGGTACAACCACTCTGACAATCAGTCAGGCAGTTCCTGAGAAAGATGGACATAGTAATAACTGAGGACCCAGCTATATCACTCCTTGACATATACCCAAAACATGTTCCAACATATAATAAGGACACATGTTCCACAATGTTTATAGCAGTCTTATTTATAGAAGCCAGGAACTAGATAAAACCCAGACGTCCTTCAACAAAGAATGGATACAGAAAATGTGGTACATTTACACAATAGAATACTGCTCAACTACTAAAAACAATGAATTCATGAGATTCGTAAGCAAATGGATGGAATTAGAAAATATCATCCTGAGTGAGGTAACCCTGTCACAAAATAACACACATGGTATGCACTCATTGCACTCACTGATAAGTGGATAAAGTGGATATTAGCCCAAAAGTTTGTCATACTAAAGATACAGCTCAGAGACCACATGAAGCTCAAGAAGGAAGTCCAAAGTGTGGATGTTTCAGTCTTTCTTAGAAGGGGAAACAAAATAGTCATGGGAAGAAAATGTGGAGCAGAGACTGAAGAAAAGATCATCCAGAGACTGCCCCATGTGGGCACCCATCCCATATACAGACATCAAGTGCCTACACTATTGTAGATGCCAAGAAGTGCTTGCTGACAGGAGTCTGATACAGCTATTTCATGAGAGGCTCTGCCAGAGCCTCACAAGTACAGAGGCAGATGCTTGCAGCCAACCATTGAACTGAGCACAGGGTCCCCAATGGAGTACTTAGAGAAAGGACTGAAGGAGCTGAAGGAGATTGCAACCCATTGGATGAACAACAGTATCAATCAACCATATCCCCTAGAGCTCCCAGGGATTAAATCACCCACCAAAGAGTTCACATGGAGGGACCCATGGCTCCAGCTACAAATGTAGTAAAGGATGGCCTTGTAGGACCCCAATGGGCATCAATGATAGGAGAAGTCCTTGGTCTTGTGAAGGCTCGATGCCCCAGTGTAGGGTAATGCTAAGGTGGAGAAGTGGGGAGTGTGTGGATGGATGGGGGAGCACCCTCATAGAAGTAGGGAAAGGGAGGACAGGATAAGGGGTTTCTGGAGGGGAAACAAGGGAAGGGGATAACATTTGAAATGTAAATAAAGAAAATATCCAAGAAAAAAAGAAACTTTGCCAATTTGAACAGGTAGCCAGTGCAATATTTTCTATATTCAAATATAAAATAGCAGTAAAACCTCCTGAGTTTGATAAATACAATAGAAACAAAATAATTATTTCCCTTCTTAAAAACATTTCAAAACAAGGCAAAGTGTTTCTTGGGAAACTACACATAAAGTGGGCTTTTATTTATTTCTTGCTTTGATAGGTTCTAAGATATTTAATAAAGCAAAGAAAGATACATGAAGCTTTCAGACAGAAACAAGTGTACACTCTAAATATACTATGTAATAAATACTTAGAAAACAGTGAAAACAAACTGATAGTATGTTTTTAATTTCAAGGGTGTTTTTATAATTAGCTTATGTGTATAAGCCATTTTTGAACTGAGAACAGGGAACTGATACTATTGTAAAAGGAAATAAATCTGTTATTTAAAAATGTAAATGTGTATTTAAAATATGTATAAGATCACCATAATGTAATGACTTAGAGGTATTACTGTTAGAAATAACTACATTAATGAAATGTGGAAATCAATTCTTTGATAAAATGAGAACCAAGTACATTGTAATAACATGAATAAATATGATCTTGTCAATGAGCTGTTACAATCTAGGCTTTTCTGAAGAAAGTGAGTTTGAAAACTTTCTGTCACAATTACAAAATAGCTGAGCTAATTAACTTACAAAGCGTAAATGGTTGCTTGATGTGGCTGTTGTATTATGTTAGTTTGAATCTCCATTAGTATTTGCATGAGAATCTACACACACTCATGGAAGACACTGAGCATCCCTGCCCCCAATTGGTTCTAATTGGTAAATAAAGTTGTCAGCATCTAATGGAGGGCCAGGGCAGACACAAGGAGAAATTTTAGAATTCTAGGTGATGGACTAAGAGAGAAGGAGATTCACCATTCTGGGAGAAGGAAAGGAAAGATACCACCCCTGAAAAGGTCCAGGACAGAGAGCATAGCTGCCATGTAGGAGCCAGGGGATCATCAAATGAAGCCTCTGCCCACATACATATGTATATGTATGAAGGTTGTGTGTGCGTGTGTTTCCACTGGGATGGGTAGCAAGGAATGCACTTCCTCTGAGATCAGTTTAAGTATTTAATTTAAGTATAGTGGCCCCTTTCTGTCCTTGGGTTGACACTATACACCCTCTGTTGGATTTGCTGAGATACACTGTTAGTGAATCTGTGCCAGAGGACTCTGCTTAACTTGTAGAACAAAACAAATAATAAATGAAAAGGAAATGGTTACATGTTACTCTTCTGCATATAAACACATTGCCCCAATGCCCTTTCCTCAGGCCAAACCTCCAGAAGTTTCCATATCGCTATCCTGAGGAACAAGCCTTTAACACATTTAACTCTAAGGGCTTTAACAGATGACTCTAAACTGATACACATCTTTAACTTTCCTGTAATTTCTAATGATCATTATATATAATGGAGATATAAAGTCATGAGCTTAAATATCCTGAAATCCAACAGACGTGTGAACACAAAAGGAACATCTTTGCCAGTCTGGCAGAAGAAATTCTCCCATAGCCTTCTTTCCCCACTGCTTATATAGTCTTCACCTGATTAGATACCAGATGAGACCTACCCAGATCACTGTGGCAATGCAATATGAATATAGTCTACTGTTCAAATCTTCCAATCCACTAAATCCTACATAGTAATATGCAATGTTTGATGACATACTTGTCCATCTCCTGACGTAATTGCTATTTAAATTATCACACAGAATTTTAAACAAAATCATTATTTCTTTCTTCTATAATTCCTCTTTAAAGATTTTCCTTTGGTTAGTCCCCATATAATCTACACATATGTCTGACTTTGAGTTATTAATAGAAGTTTTAAAGGTTTTGAATGAGTGAGAAAACAAAGCAATTATTCTTGATATATCTATAATAACAAAGCTTATTTTAACTGATAAAAATCTGATTCTCTAGAGTCTCACTCCCCTCTCCTCCTCTCCCTTTCTCTTTGTTTGCTTTTCTGCATTCTTGTTTCTTTTCTCAGGTCCCTGGGGTTACTCTACAGTTCTCAGCTCCCTGGGGTTACTCTACAGTTCTCAGGTCCCTGGGGTTACTCTACAGTTCTCAGGTCCCTGGGGTTACTCTACAGTCCAGGCTGACATGAACTCTCTTAAGCAGTTCTGCAGGTTCAGATGTGCTTCAGTACTCCTCAGGCCTCATAACCAGATCTTCTTGACTACTTGTACTTGCTTGAAAAAGCACATATGACTCAAACTAAACATTTTTTAAAAAAAATCAAGTAATTCCATTTTATCCTATTAATGATACATAAGTCAAAATATGATAGACAAATAACTGTTATATGATACTATGTTACTATGTATACATGAGTACATGGATTACACATCAAGCAAAGAGTCGAAATATGATAGACAAATAACTGTTATATGATAATATGCTACTGTGTATACATGAGTACATGGATTACACATCAAGGAGCAGGTCTGAAAGCAGCCCAAATACTCTTTAATGGTAAGGTGACAACATAAATGAATCAACTACTAAAATAGTCTTACATTTCTCTGGTGTGTTCTTGAAAATCAATCAGAATATCTTTAAAATATAAATGTATTTGATTTAAAATGAATTAAAAGAGAATATATAATTATTTTTATGTATTATAAAGTAACAATTAAATGGTTATCAAAATAGCTCAGTATGTGTCTTAGGCTTTTACTGCTGTGAACAGACACCATGACCAAGGCAACTCCTATAAGGAAAACATTTAATTGTGGCTGGCTTACAGGTTCAGAAGTTCAGTCCATCATCATCAAGGGAAGAGCATGGCAGCGTCCAGGCAGGCATGGCGTAGGAGGAGCTGAGAGTTCTATATCTTCATCTGAAAGCTGCTAGGAGAATACTGGTTTCCAGGCAGCTGGGATGAAGTTCTGAAAGCTTATGCCCACAGTGACACCCTACTCCAAGGCCACACCTCCAAATAGGCCCACTCCCTGGGCCAAACATATTCAAACCACTATAGTGGGTAAGAGAATTTGCTTCAGCATTAATTGTACCTCAGCTCAAAATCTAATTGCACATGTAAAAAGCCAACCATACCCTCAGTTTTCTCTATAAATTCTATATATTGAAGGGTAGAGACAAGAGGATCACTGGGGCTTGCTGACTGACTTAAAATAAGTTGACAGAAAACAATCTAAACATTTGTCTTTATACCCACAGAGAAGTCTAATCTTCAATCTTCTTCAAGGAAACTTCTTTTTGTAAAAGATGGAGACCACTACAGAAAATAACAACTAGTTATGGATCCTAGACATACAGGATATACATATATGTGTATGTATATATACACACACATACAAAATACTCGCATACCTGAGGGTTAGGTAAGATAGTGGAAGTGTGAGAGTGATCATGCAGTGTTTATCAGATCCAGGGAATCAGGGACTATAATGTGATATTTGTCTCCTAGAAACATTAAAATCTATATTCAAATTCTCACTAACAGGATTGCCTGGATGTGAGCTGCACAAGGATGACACCAATGAACATGTCAAACCAAACTGAACAAAAAAAAAGTTCATGAAGCCTCAAGCTACACAAAGAACAAGCAGCAACTGAGTGTACTGGAACAGGAAGACTTGTACTATCCAGTGAAAAATACACTAATTGGTTGCCCAGTACCAAAAGATCAGCCTTCAAGACATAAATACAAGCAACATTATATGGACATAAGGAGTTATATTTGTGTGTGTGTGTGTGTGTGTGTGTGTGTATACATATATTTTTAAACCAAATATACATTTACATATATATATGTATGTATATACATATATATGTATACATACATATATATATGTATATATATATACATATATGCATATATATACAAATAAATGTATGTATTGAATAACAATTTATTAAAAACAGACCATGAATTAGAGGGAGAAATGGCAGGGCTATGAAGGAGGGTTTGAAGAGAAGGAAAGGAAGTGAGAAAAGTAATTATTAAAATAAAACCTAAAAAATAAAATATATAAGCAATTTAAAAATAGACTAAGTTAGTGAGTGCATAGAACAGGATAAGGAATGTCATCTTCTGGCTTTCTAGTGCACCTGCCTCAGTGTGTGTGTGTGTGTGTGTGTGTGTGTGTGTGTGTGTGTGTGTGTCTGTGTATTATATATACATTCCTTACAGAATTCACACATGCTTGAACAAATTAAGAACTTTTGAAATATAGATAAATTTCATATTTATTTATATTAGTTGGCAATTTGTTGCTGTTGTTTAGAAATAGCATTTCAGTATCTTGACAAAGCAGACTTTAAACTTGTATTTCTCTTTTATCGCAAATCCTAATCTTATATCTGTATTCATATTGTGCTGACAGCTTTCTCCAGAATATTTTCAATGACTTAGTGTTATTGAGGATAAGCTTTAATTGGATTTCTGTAAAGATCATATGCATAAATATAATCCATATATATATCCAAAACTAGGTCATTGGTAGTGTACTTCTCGTCACTTAGTTTCATCATTGAATACTTTATTTTGAGATTATTTTTGTCTCTAGAAATAGGTGGCTTTCATATATTGGATTCTTTAGTCTATTTATACCCAATAGCTTAAATTCTTTCAAGGAAGAAACAAGAGATATTGAATGTGAAATCAGAAAAGTACTGTAGGGACATTCGCAGAAATCTATACAATTACAAATTATTCTTCTGGGGAATATTTTTCCTTTCTTAGTAAGTACAGACTGTGCTCTTTTGAGATTAATTTATTTTGGCAATACTTTGTAGTTACAAGTAGTTAATATACTGATCAATTTCATGTATTGATGAAAGTTGTTGCTCACCAGTACTTTATCCCTGTGCGGCCTTGCAAGGGAAGTTAAAGATTTTCACTCATGCAATTAACAATAGAGTTTTAAAGGGGGCACTTTAAACTGCAATATCATAAAAAAGTCCATAGTAAGCATAAAAATATATATAAAAGCATAGAATACTAGTCATATTCATATGTCAAATTGTGATAGTAGACTCAAATATGCTTATTTTCAAAATTTACTGCCTACATGCATTTAATAAATATGATTTATCTATCTAGTTCATCACCTGGGAAAGTTGTAGAAGATTAAGTTCGATCCAAAGGTTTTTCATTTTATTTTGTTTGGTTTTGTTTGTTTACTTGTTTGTTTTTCAAGACAGGGTTTCTTTGTGTAGCCCTGGCTGTCCTGGAACTCACTCAGTAGACCAGTCTGGCCTTGAACTGAGAAATCCACCTGCCTCTGCCTCCCAAGTGCTGGGATTAAAGGCATGCACCACCTCTGCTCGGCCCAATCCAAAGTTTTTTATATCTTTAGTTGTTTGTTTTCATTTTCGATTTTTTAACTTATGGAGGAAGAAAAGACATGGAGTTAGTTGGTGATGAAGGTGAAGATGATCAGGGCACATTTTGGGGAAGGATAATGCATAATAAGAATATATTATATGGAAATGTTTTTTTTTTCAATAAAAGACCAGTATATATCTAACTGTTATTTCTCATATTTATTTATTTTAATATGAAATATGAACAAGGCATTGTATAAATCAATACTGTCAGTAAACATTTTTGTGTCGTCTGGGCTTATATTCTAATTTTTAAAATAGAAAATATTTCTACACTATTAGAAGATACGTTTAACTGAAACACTAGTCATGAAGATAGAATTTATAAGCAAGAAGTCTATATTGTAGATAACCTAGTTGAATCACTCACTTGATTCCAAAATACTTCCTGTGGCTGAGGCCATTTTGAGTTATGGTTATTTTGATGGCTTGGACAGTACCACCTTAATAATACAGGCATTTTGCATAGCAGCCAACTCAGGGCATTAGGACAATGAATAACATATTTAATGCAGGATGAATGAAAGACAAAGTTAGCTGTTCAACAAAATATGCCAAAGCATAAAGATGAAGAAATGATAGCTTGGCCTTATGGCTGTGGAAATTTTTAGACATTTTCACATCTTGGCAAATGACTGGCACCTATATAATACCAGATGTGCATATTTGCTTACCCACTGAACTCTTTCACTGAGTTTTTCTGTAGTGATTTGTATATGAAGTGTCCCCTGCATGCTCATGATCTGAATGCCTGTGATTAAGTGGTACTAATTTAAAGACTATGGAAGTTTTAGGATAAAGGAATTTGACAATAAACATATATCGCTAGTGGTCAGAATTTTTACTTTATGTGCGTCCAGTTTCCTATCGACTTATTTTTGTTTCCTGGTATATCACCATTAAGTGGTTATTCAGGTCCTTTGCCCCACACAGTTCTCCCAGACACAGACAGAGTTATTCTGCTTTGGCCTTCATTCTCTGATGGGACTGAAAGCCCTTAGATGTCATGAGCCAAAGTCAACCTTTTCCTCTTACAAATTATTTCTGTTAAGAATAGCCAGAAACTGGAATCAACCCAGATGTCCCTCAACAGAGGAATGGATATAGAAAATGTGGTACATTTACACAATGGAGTACTACTCAGCTATTAAAAACTATGAATTTATGAAATTCTTAGGGAAATGGATGGATCTGGAGAATATCACCCAAGGGAGGTAACCCAATCACAAAAGAACACATGTGGTATTCACTCTCTGATAAGTGGATATTAGCCCAGAAGATTGCAATACACAAAGTACAATCCACAAACCACAAGAAACTCAAGAAGAAGGAAGACCAAAGTATAGATACTTTGTTCCTTCTTAAAAGGGGGAACAAAATACCCATGGAAGGAGTTGTAGGGACTAACTATGGAGCAGAGACTAAAGGAAGGACAATTCAGATACTGCTCCACCTGGGAATCTTTCCCATATTCAGTCATCAAATCTAGACACTATTGTGGATGTCAGCAAGTGGTGGATGACAGGAGCCTGATATAGCTGTCTCCTGAGAGGCTGACAGTATCCAACTAATACCAAAGTAGAGGCTCACAGCTATCAATTGGACTGAGTACAGGGTCCCCAATGAAGTAACTAGAGAAAAGACCCAAGGATCTGAAGGGTTTGAAGCCCCTTAGAATGAACAACAATATGAATTAACTAGCACCCTCAGAGCTCCCAGGGACTAAACCACCAACCAAAGAGTACACATGGTGTGACTCTCTGGCTCTGGCAGCATATGTAGCAGAAGATGGCTTAGTTTGTCCTAAACATTAAGAGAAGCCCTTGGACCCATGAAGGTACTATGCCCCAGTGTAGGGGAATGCCAGGGCCAGGAAGCAGGAGAGGGTGGGTTGCTGAGCAGGCAGAGGGGGGATGGAACAGGGTTTTTTTGTTTTTGTTTTTGTTTTTGTTTTATTTTATTTTATTTTATTTTATTTGTAGGGGAAACTGGAAAAGGAGATACCAGATGAGAAATAAATAAAAAAATACTTAATAAAAATAAATAAATGAAAATAAATAAATAAAAAAGACTTTGCTCTAGTGAACAAAAGTAACTGATGAAATTAACCATTGTGATGGGTAAAGTTGATTATATACCTAACCAAACCAATAATCTCATGGAGACAGGACTCTCAACATGCCTTTTGGGGGATTGTATTGGTTATGAAAATTAATGTGAGGTGATCAATCTTAACTATGTGTAGAAGCTGGGCTGTGTAAGTGAGAACATGATTCACCAGCATGTAGGTATTTATAGCTCTCTTTTTTGAACTCTAGATGCACTGTGAATGGTTGCTTCAAGCATCTAATGCTTTCACTTGCAAAGATGGAGACTGTGTTGAAGAGTGAGTGAAAATACATCTATCTCCCTTGAAAATGATTTTTGTCAAATTTTTATCATAGTAACAGAATAGTAACTAAACCAATCACCTATATAGTTTGTCTGTCCCTGCAATTTAGCTTTAAATATTTATTGAAAGCATCACTAGTCCTAATTTTTATAGTGTGGGTTTATTTACACTTAGTATTAATTACTAAAATGTAAAATGTTATTGTGCCAGAGTATCTTATGACTGAATTTAGTGTTTCAGCCCTTTAAAACAAATACCCACTTGCAGGCATATGTGCACAAACTAAAAAACTTAGAATATTCACAGGATGACTTCCTCAATTGTATGAACACAGCAGTGTAATTTTCCTTATGGCACTCTCTTCCCCTTCTCTGTCTCTTTTTCCTCTTATTCATAGCTCGTTTACATCAAACTAGAATGATTTCTGTGCATGATTCGATCTTTCACCTAAGCTAATTCCTTTCATGCCATCATTCTATCTTCTGTATTTTCAAAAGATATGTCTATTATTCAGAAGACATTACTCCTGAAACAGTGGAATTAACATGCTGGATTTCAGTATGTGTCAATCTAAAACAGAGCCCATGGTAAGCTTTATCACTTACAGAATATGTCCAAGCACTCTAAGCACCATCCACCTTTTCCTGCTCCTTGCATCAAATACATGAGATATCCACACTCCTTTCCTCTCAATATGCCTGAGTTTTCTGTGGAAATTAATTTGAGGTTTGTTGACATTAATTAATATCCCTTATCCCAGCATTCTAATCAGTTATTAAGTTAAATGTTCAAGGACAACCTTTTACAAATTACATCATGTTAATCCTTTTAACTTGTAACCGCATTATCTTTTATAACATACCATCTATAAAAGCCAAATTCCCTGATCCTTTAATTTGTAGACACATTCTATCTGAAAACTCTTATGATGTATTTATTTAAAGTTGTTACAATCTTCATATTTGTATTCCAAGTGAGTTAACATTAATCTGTTTAACTATGTAATTTACTAGGTACCTTGAATCTTTGTATTGTATGTACTCAGTTGCTTGAAACATTCTTGAGCTATTGGATCTGCACATTCCAGTAAGTAGAATCCCAAAGTAACTGTTACTTTATGAGAGTCTTGTATGATTACTATATGCGAAATCTCCTCCTAACCATACTATATTCTGGATATATTTTATTCCAGTTCATTTATTTTTACTTCATGTATTTGTTACCACTTAAAATTAACTCAGTATCTATGTTTATTGTATATGTGCATTCTAAAATAACAATGCCATAGACATTGTAGACTCTTTCAAATATAATATCCTGGTAATATGTGTATTAATTGAATGACAAAAAGATGACAATTTGACTTTAATATGTAAGACAGTTTAAGAGATGATTATGTAAAGCAATAGTCAAGAATCTTGTATATGTCTCATAACTGGTGCCTATCACATAATGCAAGCACATTAAATATAAGTTTTCAGTATCATAGTTATGATAAGAGAAACAGCATGGAGAGAAATTGAAATTATGTACTCAAAATTAAATAGATTCCTGAAGTAATAAGGCATGGGTTAGATCATTATTGGAGAAATGAGAAAAAACACATAGTTAAGTAGATAGAAAATGTTAACTGAAGTCATGTGGAGTGAAAAAGTACACTGCCTTGAAAAAATTACAGGATTTCTGAAGTTTCTCCAAGTAATATATTGAAATCAGAAGATTTCAGAGTTAGGTATCTCAGATGAGAGAGAATATGGAACATTATTTTTTCTATGTCTGAATTATTTCACTCAACATTGTCTTTTCTAGTTCCACTGATTAACATGCAATTTATTTCATTTTAATTATTTAAATAGTGTATATGCATTACCTTTTCATTATGCATTTTTGGCTGAAAAACATTTAGTATGTTTCTGATTCCTAGTTATTGTGAATAGAGCAGAAATGATCATGACTGAGCAAATATCTATGTATTAGGATACTGAATTATTTTGCCATATGTCTAGAAGTGCTACAGCTGGGTTGCATGGTAGATTTGTTTTCAGCTTTATGAGACTTCCCTCCTTCAAATTCTTAAGTAGCTGAAGAGTTGGCAGTACCATAAATAAGAAATGAGCTTTCCCTTTTCCTTTGTTCCAGTATCTGTTGTCAGTTGTTTTGCTGACCTTTATCATTTTGACTGGGGTAAGATGAAATCTCCAAATTATTTTGATTTTCGTTTTCAGAGGATACAAATCTGGACCAGGCCATATCTTTTCATGTAATGAACCTTCTAGCACTCAGATTTGGTTTTATCTAATTGATTTGTGGATCAAAAGGGTCCATTTGAATCCATAAACAACCCAAGTTGTTGCCAAGATGATAAGTTGCTCTCCACTAATGAACAGCATGGCTCCTTTCCTGAAGACAACATAACCTATACAACTTAATGAATATGGAGCAGTAGCTTGGGCCTAAATAAAACCTTTGCCCTTATTTTCTAGTGTCTTTGGTACAGAAAAGTACTCAGCATTCTACCAAAAGAAAACATAATCATCATCCAACTATAAACCCTTTAACCTACAACCCTGTCCTCCCTATGAGATATGCCAGGTTAATGGTGGCATGAAGCTTTTGGGTGTAATCAACCCATATAGGATTTGGTGTAAGGTCTGTATTGCAAGATAGAACACATTCCTGACACTATTTGGGTGACCATGAACCTGATGCTAAATTGCCCAGGCACTGAAGATAAAACCAATCACTACTATTATAAAATAATAAATAAATATAGGAATAAGATACCTCATAGTCATGTTCTGTTTAACTCAATAGTATAGTGTCTAGATCAATCAATTTCTTTGGTTATCACCAATCATGTAAGATACTACTCCTGCAGCAGACAGACACTAATAAAAAGTCCCACAGCCAGACATCATGCAGAGAATGATAGTTCTTGGGACACTCAGTCCTAAATGGAGTGTCTCAATAAAAGAACTCCCCTCAGAGATCAAGGACACCTGAGTAGGAGAAAGGGGCAATAGTATAAGAGCCAAAGAAGATGAAGCACACCTGGATGATAAGAACAGCCTCTAAGTCAACATAAATATAGCTCTCAGGAACTCACAGAGACAGAGTCAGCATGTGTAGAGCCTGCATGGGAGTGTACCAGATCATCTCTGTATGCTATGGTTTCCAGTATAGGATTTTTATAGGATTCCTGAGTGTACAAATGGGTAGTTCACTAATTCTTGAGCTTTCTCTTGGGCTCTTTTCTTCCTGTTCATTTGTTCTGTCAAATGTGGATGTGTTGTTTTTCTTTTGTTGTTTTATTTTTGTCTTGTTGTTGTACTATGAAATTACTAGTAACAATGGACATGTTTGAGGTGCTTTTTAGAAATTTTTTCTTTTCTAGAGATCTATTTGTTCAGATTCTAGATTTCTAGATATATTTCTTTGGTTATTAATTTTATATACACAAATATATGTGTATTTTACATATATATGTATATATATGTATATATATATATAAATTCTAATATTGTGCTGTTGCTTTTGTTTACCTCCTGATTTTAGGGGTAGGCAGTTTGAACTGGATAACCAATAAACTGGCTCATCCTAAGGAGAGAATAATTTTTCCTCTCCCAGCAGAAATGTGAGTTCTGTAGTTCATTATTGAATGAGGAGGCTTTCAGGTTAGATAGGCTTAAAAAATATAACCGTCCAAAATGTATAGTATCTTCAGCAACAGGGACTTACATTAATCTCTGAGAAGCATCCAAAGGCCACATCAATTCCCTATGTCATTTTGTGAGTCATTTGGACCACACTGACAAACCATCCAAGAGGAAGTTGCCCTTGCCATTCTTGGTCTTTTTGTTAGTGTGAAGTTTTTATATGGATTCATCACCCCAGGTGGCATAACTTCCTTCAAGTTATTTTAATACACATATAAAAACACACACATAAGTATGGTGAATATTTGGTAAACCTCTAAGATTCCCTTTATGAAATACTAATTTCTTTTTTTTTTTTTCAGGGGAGAGCACAAGGCAGTCCCCCACTACCACAAATTACGTAGTCGAGTTTCCCGCATTTGTAAGAAGCAGAGAAACATAATGTTTGGGGTGAGGTTTTGTCTCCTATGTATGTCAGACATGGTAGCCTAAAGAAGACTTGAATAATGATGTCACCAATTGAGGTAGCATCATGAAAAGTGAAAACCTTGAAGCACCTCTCACCCTAGACAATGGAATATGAGCAACTCAGAAGGGTTGTGAGTGGAATAAATGGTTTTGTCCAAAAAATATCCTGCACACACAATTATTTAACACCAACTGCTCAGGCTGAATATTTGTGTAAGTGTGTGTGTGTGTGTGTGCATGTACACGTGTGCCCACAACATTACGTGGAATGAAGCAGTTGTATATAGGAATATAAGTATATAAGACAAATTTTAGAAAAAAAAATGAATTTAACAGATAGCGAATATAATTCATGCTTGGTGTAGGAGAGAGAAAATAGAAGGATGTAAATGATGATATTGTATCATGATATCAATAGTAATATTGAATATTATTTAATAATAATAATAATTTATTATAAAAATCTAGGAAAAGCTCACTTATTAGTTTATAAGATACTGACTATTTCCTAGGGTTTTCTGAGATATAGCATCCTCATTTTGTAAAAAGCTCTCAATATCAATGTATAAACATTTTATGTAATCTTATAGTTCTAAGATTTGACTGGGCTCATCTACATGAAGGAATTTTAAATCAGATCCCTCATGACTGCATGATCATCAGAGAGACTGAAATTCTCTGCATAAATTTCATTTGTGTGTCCTTCACATCCAGTAGCCTTGGGGATTTGAACTTTTTCAAAGCAGATGACTTCACACCAAGCAAGGTTACATCTGTCTGGAAATCTTGCAGAATGGCTACTGACCAATAATTAACATTAGCATGTTCCTACAAAGTACAATAGTATAGAATTATTTACCATCTGTTTTATGTATAATCTTTATTAATATGTGCAGTTTCTTGTTTAGCAATTAATTTTCTTGTTTATTTTATGAGGAAGTAGTATAATTTATTCTTTGTTTTAGGTAATTATTATTTGTGAATTTTCAATCTGTTTTAATGCATACAGCCAAAGTTTGAAAATCATTTCCTTCAGTATATTTTTCTACTTTTTGGGTTTAATCTTAAAGTTAATAAATAGCAAAACACAAATGAAAATTGTTTCCCAATTTAAAATATACACAAGCTATTTAAATAAAGAACAGAAGTCATGAAGAACAGCTAATAATGTGTACACAAACTATTCAATAAACAGAATGAAAGATCCTGTTTAAATTAAAAGTAGATTTGACGATAAATAAATAAAATAATTATAAATATTTTTAAATACTTGTACATATATTTCTATAAATGTTTTCTAGTATAATTATCTTCCAAATATTAAATAATGAATTGTATGCAGGGTAGGAGGAGAAGGATCGTGAGGAAAGAGGGAGGGTGGGATAATAACGGAACATGCAAAGATTGCAACCCTTGTTACTTGGGGGTAATGAATTGAGAAAATAAGAGTGTTTGTCAGTGTCATTAGGCTTTGGACATGAGGAAATTAGGTGTTTATAAAAGAAAATTAGAGATTAGACTTCTGGTGACACAGAAATAAATGCTATATGAAGCTGACTGGGAAGGGCATAATCTGGTCTAAGAGGGGATTTAAAAGATGCAGGTATCTACCAGTGTCTGTAGAAACAAGGGTTAGGGAAATAAAAGACCTGTAGGGAAGGTGATATGGCAGCCTGACTTCCTAAAATCTTTGCCCTTACTCATGGTGAGTGTCCATATGTAGCTGAACCTTGCTTGATTTTTTAAAACTGCAAAATGTAGCATTTTTTCAATCCTTTTTTCATAATAAAATTTTTTAAAATGTTACTTAATTCATTACTTTTATCTATAAATATGATTGATTTTGGAGCATTTAACTCATAGATATGCAAAATATAATTAGGTTTTATTTCATATTTTCCTAAACTGGATCTATATTCTTTATTCCTCAGGACTATCCATTGGGAGGCATCAAACTGAATTCTGTAAACAAACAGAAATGTTTACTGCTGGGCATGGTTTTATCAGATGTTGGATGAGATACTGACTAGCAATCACATCATACTCTCCTTTACATAATTAGTTAAATAATAAGTAATTTAGTTTATAGTGTGTGGAGGTGTGTATACATATTTCTATACTTTTGAACCATCATGTCATCAGATATGTAGTAACCTCAGTTGAATAAATAACATCCTACCAACTCCAAACAGTATGGATACTTTACAATACAGAGGAATATTGTGTGTGTGTGTGTGTGTGTGTGTGTGTGTGATATGGGTGTGTGTGTGATATGGGTGTGTTGTTGTGATTGTGGTTGTTTTTTCTATCATGCTGTTGTTGGGTATTTGGTTTCTTCATTTGTTATATGTCTAGTAAAGAGAAAGAAGGTAATGTGCTCGATAGGTGGAAATGTAAGAAATATCTGGGAAGAACTATATAGGGGAAATACTGATCAAAATGTATAGTACGAAATTTCAATAAAAAAATTATATAACAGGGTCAACTAATCTGGAACCTTGAGGGTTCCAAGAAACAGAACCATTAATCATAGAGTAAGCACACACTGGACGTAGGCCAAATGTCCACATTATAACTCTACTTATCCTGGTGTGTTGTGGATGACCCTGGTGCTGCCTGTATTTTGATGTTCATTCTGCTTCCCCAGGAGGGGTTGTCTGGAATAAGGAATGAGTCACATACACAGGTGACTTCTTGTGAACACTCTCCTACTCCAAATGAATAAAGGGACCAACCATTAGGCCAGTAGGCTTGACTTCCAGGTTTCACAGGAAAGAGAGGAAGCAGATGAGAGATAAGGGCTTTTTGACAGCAATAGCGAAAGGACAAGATGTAGCTACTAGTATCTCCTGGTTTCAATGGCAGATGGACCAGGATTCACTACCAGAGGATTTAGGTTTAATTTGGCTTACAAGATTAGGATTCTCGTTGTTGTGCTCAGCAACTGAGTTACCATTGTTTCTGAACTAAGTTTCTATTGTGTTTTCCTTCACAATGTGGCTTGTCTTGGTTCCAGAGAGAAAGATACAGTGGCAAAGCATGGTTTTACCTGATGAGTACCACAAAAGGTTGTGGGAGTTTTGAAGCATGGGGCTGGCATGGTAGCAACCCACAAGTGGGAACTTGGCAAGCTGGGTGGAGAGATTTTGGAACTCTGAGTCAGTCTCCCCGAGATAAGGAGAGGCAGGCCATTGATCACCAAACATGGCCATCCAGCCCTCCAGGGCAGAGAGTAGCTGGGAATCGCGCAGGAACTTGTGCTTCTTTTTTAATATTTCATGCAACATTGGTGGTCTGAGGTACTCCATTAGCTACAATGACTGACTGAGGATATCTGCAGATGGAATGCTGTCATAAGAAATGCAGCCTTTGTAATGCTTCTTCTTCTCGCCGATATTAAGATACCCTTCATCTAAATGAGAATCAACAGTTTCCTACACACATGAATTCTGCCCCACTAATAACTCTAGCCCCAAATAACTGCCCATAGTTGAGGTCTAAGATAAATTCCATCCTATAAATAAATAGCTGAGATAGCAATAGCACAGGCAAATAAGGCTTTATACATGTATGCAGTGTGATTTAGTTCTTATTCTAGAAAGCCTCAGAAATGCCACATTACACTTCTAAGTTTGAAGTCCAGTCCCTTTAAATAGTGACATCGTTTGAGTTTGAAACAGTAACAAGAAGAGTCTGAACACAACTAGCAGCTGGACTAGAGATTTTCTTGATCTTGAGAACCAGAGATTTGTTTCCCTATAGAGAGGAACCAATTTCTACATCTAGGCAACCCACAGTGGGGTTTTTGTAAATGTGAACAAGGTCCAGTTGGGAGTCCAATGATGAAAAATTAATCAAGCCAACACAAGTACCATGAACATGACTAGGATAATAAAAAGGTTGCAAAATAACCTATCTTTTAATGTGCTCTCAAATTCATGCCTACATGCTAATGCTAACCAGAATAGATGTTTGCTAATAACAAACCATTTGTGCAAAATATAATGGTTTATTTTAGTAGGCAAGAGCACAAGACACAACTCAAATGAGCTGAGATGTTTATAAGCTCCTTAAAACATAACATGAAGCCATTATTTAATCTGGCATCTGTTGGTTTGAAGGTATACTACTACACATGTAAAAATAGATGTTCAAATCCCTTATAGAAAATATTATGGCTTTTCGTATTAAGCTATAAAACATACTTCATGATTTACAGAAACTTTACATTAGAACATAGAGCAAAGTGGGAAGACTTTGCTGAGTTGTTGTATTGCACTTTCCAGCGAATAAACACGCAATAAATCTGCTGCCCTTCTGTGTTAAAAAAAAAAAAATCATCATTGTTCTTCCCAAACATTACTTAGAACAAGGCTTGGTTGATTTGGGGGTTGGAGATCCTATGAATATGCAATACCAATTATAAAAAGAAAAAACAAACTTCTGATGAAATACAGTTGATTTTACAGTTTTCACAATTACTATTATTAAAATACTTCTGTAGCAGTTAAGACTCTAAAGTAAAAATGTAGAATATATCAGCAAATTCAATGAGAAATATAAACATATGTGCACACATAAGCACATGCATGTATACATATACACATACTTACAGAGAGAGAAAATAGAGAATAAGAGTACTTTTTTTTAAAAAGTGTAGAACAGAATGCAGGTTCTAAAGTAATAACTAGAAAAATGTATTCAATAATAGAGGGAAGAAACTACTTGACATAGTTATTGAACTAGAGGTAAAAGTACAGAGAATTTACCAACTCTTAACAAGAAGATTATAGTCTTCTTTTTCCAAAGAGAAGAATTACAGATGCACAGTGCCTCAGATACCTATGGAACAATAACTACGTTTCTATGCTTTGTAAAAGAAAGGAATCTGAACAGAAGGCTAAAGAGAATGGATGAGGAACTGCATATTCAAAGATAATGGTTGAAATATTCAAAAATTTTTATGAGGGCCTGTGAACATAATAGAAGAATTAGCTAAAGAAATTCACATAAAATTTTGGAGCTTTCATGAATACAGCTCCCTAGAATATATTACACAATTCTCACAGAACACTTTGTATTCCTTTGGGTTTGCCAGTACTTTGTCTTAATCATCCATGATGATATCCTACAAGCAGTACCATAGACATCTGGTAAGAGAAGGAACGTTAGTCTTCACCAAGGAGAGGCCCCAATCCTAAGTAGGTAAGTCCAAATACATATAAATAAGAGCAACATTAAATTAATTTACCCTATTTTCACACACTCACACATACACACACATAGTCACATGAACACACAATTAATAAATAGAAACCATAAATATGAGTTGAATAAGAATCAACAAACAGCCATGCAGTGGTGACACATGCCTTTAATCCCAGCACTTGGGATGCAGAGGCAGGCAGATTTCTAAGTTGATGAAATGGAAATAATGTACAGACTGTAGACATGTATAACATTATCAAAACACAATCTAAAAATAAAAGTCTTTACCAAGACATATTGTAACTAAATATCTTAAGACTGTGGTAAATCATAGATTATTATTGAAATTACAGAAGCCATAATAAATGATATGGGACACATTTTTCAAAATGGTAAATGAAAACAAGTATAAACAATCTTATAACATTATTCTTAATGAAAACAGAATAGAGCAGACTCTCAGTTGCTCAGTTCTGATTATAATAAATAATAGTGATAGTGAAATAACTAATCACTGAAAAAAAGTTTCCAATTGATCAGCTTCCCAACAATTCCCTATCACTGCCTCCATGAATAGAAGCCCTGGTTTATCCTGCTAGTTGATATTCTTAGGTCAGGAAGTAGTGTCTGAATTCTTAAACCAGTCTCAGAGGCTGCAAATTTCACTTTATTATTATTATTATTATTATTATTATTATTATTATTACTTGTTTTATTTATTTACATTTCAAATATCATACACTTTCCCGGTGTCCCCTCCCCAAACCCCCTATTCTATCCTCTCTCCCCCTGATTCTATGAGGGTATTCTCCAAATAACCACCCAAGCCTGCCTCACTGCCCTAGCATTTCCCTTCATGGGAATTGAGACTTCACAGGATAAAGGGTCTCCACTCCCATGGATGCCAGATAAGGCCATCCTCTGCTACATATTCAACTAGAACCATGAATCCTTCCATGTGTACTCTTCAGTTGGTAGTTTAGTTGACGTGCTTCTCTACTTCTCATATATAATATGTGGACTTACTTCTCTCCTAGACTTAAAAATTATTCATTATGCCTCATCTTATTTCTCTCTGTCTCTGTCTCTGTGCCTCAGTTTCTGTGTATGTTTCTCCTTAATTTATTTTTTGTTTGTTTTTTAGTTTGTCCCTCTAACTTTTTCAAAGTACATTAAGCTTTTCTCCCTTTGGAGAGATGGAGTAGAAAACCCAATGCATCTTTTTTTTTTTTTTTTTTTTTTTTTTTTTTTTTTTTTTTTTTGATCTTTTTTTTTTTTTATTTTAGATATTTTCTTTATTTACATGTGAATTTCTCCATTCCCAGTTTCCCCTCCAAAAAACAAAAAAACAAACAAAAATAAACCCCTGTTGCCTCCCCCCTCCCCATGCCTGCCACCCTGCCCTCTCCCACTTTCTGGCCCTGGCATTCCCCTACACTGGGGCACAGAACCTTCACAGGGCCGAGGTCCTCTCCTCCTATTGATGATCGATTTTGCAATCCTCTACCATACACATGCTGCTTGAACAATCAGACCCCTCTATGTGAACCCAATGCATCTTAATAAAAAACTTCTGAATCTTTCTCCAATGTTATTATTTTTTCAACATTTTTTCCTCAGACTACAGATATTGAGACCCTCCCACTGAAGAGTGTTTTCTTCCTAAGCAAATATGTATGAGTGTATTTCGTTACTGGAGACAACTTTTCTCTAGTAGCATCTAGAGAAAAGGTTTTTTTAGACTATTCCCTGTGAGCAATTGACAGGATTCCAGGAAAGGAATCTGGTAGAAGCCTAGGTCCTCTGGGTCTCAAGTGCTTCATGCTGTCCTGGAAGCCTAGCCTTAGGGTGCAAAGGATGTTAAACCCTTCCACCTTCTTCTACTGGAATAAACAGTGTCTGTAGGAAAATATTTGCTGCTGTTGTTTTCTCTATTTTCCCATCACAGTTTTATAGGTACTTACACAGGGATCTTATCAATGTTTCAGGAAAATGGCTTTGTTAAGTGGTTTGACCTGTTACTTTTTAATCAAAGATGGGACAATCATCTTAACAAGTTGGAAAGTTTCTAGTCTAGTTGATCAGATGAATCCAGACTGTTAGTTTGTTCTTTCTATACATATATGATGTGAGTGAGTTTTTTGCTAAAGCAGTAAATAACAGTAATTCAGATAGGAACCCATTCTTGTGCTTTTTAACAGAAGCAATTACATGTGAATATGTTCACTGAGCTAAGATTCTGCTAAAATCTAGTAGAGATAGATTGATATAATTTGGTTTTCAATTTTATATAGTTTTCTTAGTTTGAGTTTTATTGCTGTGAAGATATATCATGACCATGTCAATTTTTAAAAAGGAAAATGTTTAATTGGGGCTGGCTTACAGTTTCAGAAGTTCAGTCCATTATCATCATGGTGGAAGCATGGCAACATGCAGGCAGACATGGTGCTGGAGGAGCAACTAAGAGTTCAGTATCTTGATCTCCTGGCTAGAAGGATAAAATCTTCCACACTGCACAGAGCCTGAGAATCAGAGAAGAATTCAAAGCCTACCCCCACAGTGATATCCTTCTTCCAACAAGGCCATACCTAATAAAATGCCAGTTGCCATGGGCCAAGAATATTCAATCCATCACAATAGTACAAATTATTTTACTCTTTACAAATTGCTTGCACATTTTTTATCATAGATACATGTCTTTCAAACATGAGTCTAAAGAGCGTATTCACATCTATAAAAT
Organism: Mastomys coucha; assembly: GCF_008632895.1. NCBI lineage: Eukaryota > Metazoa > Chordata > Mammalia > Rodentia > Muridae > Mastomys > Mastomys coucha. The sequence continues at coordinate 192,551,759 of NW_022196905.1, forward strand.
ACTGGATCAGTAAAAGCCTTCAATATTATTCAACTTTTTCCCATTGCAAGGTAAATATACATAATTGTACATCTTTGAACATAGTACTCTGTAATAAAATGTGCTTTTTAGCTTTTTAAATAATTGTAGTTTGAATTTTTCCATTCAGTCTTCTCAGCCTAATGTTGTAGTACTTAGTGCTCTTATACTGTGTCCTGAATTTCATACACACATGAATTCTTTCCATTTATTTCAATTTGTTTGTGTTCAATTAAGACAGTTTTTAAAGGAACAATGTTCACATTTTGAACAGAAATGTACTTGTGAATTTCATTTTTGGTGGAATTTGCTTATTTTGCCAAAGAAATGTTAATTTTTTTGTCAGAGGAATAAAAATTTCCTTTCATTAATTATTGTAACAAAATCTTAGTTGACTGTATTTTAAACTTTTTTACATTCCTGCATTTATCGTGGTGGTTCATGTGCATGTACATATGGGTGTACAGTGCACATGCAGATGTTAGAGTTTAACCTGATTGTTCTGAACAGATATGACCTTGGTGGAATGAGTTCTTCCCTCCTAGCATGAGGCTCCGGAGATAGGGGTCAAACAGAGATTTCAGGATCAAGGGCCTTCTTACCACCTTGTTTGCATTTACAGTTTTATTCACAGTAATCAACAATGAATGTTTTAGAAAGGTATCTCACAGTTGTGATTATTGCAATCCATACAACATGTTTTAAAACTTTTAGTACCCACATACACACTGTGTGTCTGTTGTAATTATTTAAATTTAATTATTTAAGTGTAATTATTTAAAACATATTTGTTATTTACTGGGGTTTATTAGTATCTTTTCCAGGATATAGCTTTCTAAACTGTCTTCATACTATGGTGTACAAGTTAGTACCATCAAGATACTTCGGGCATTTTGTTATTATTAATTTTGGTGAGGATGGAAAGTTTATTTGAATCACAGGTTTCAACTCATAATGGAGTAAAGCCAAGGACCTGAAGTACACACCATTGAAGATCATTACTTAGTGGCTTGTTCTCTGTGCTCGCTTAGTTAACTTTCTTATACAACCCATTTGTGGTGGTTTGAAAATGGTTGGCCTGAGGAGTAGCACAATTGTAGGTGTAGGCCTTGCTGGAGTAGATATGGCCTTTTTGTAGATAGTGTGTCACTGTGGAGGTGGGCAATGAAACCCTACTCCTAACCACAAGGATGCCAGTCTTCTCCTAGTGGCCTTCAGGTGAAGATGTAGAACGCTCAGCACTTCCTACATCATGCCTGCCTGGAGATTGCCATGATCCTGTCTTGATGATAATGGACTGAACCTCTGAACCTGGAAGCCAATCCCAATTAAATGTTGTCCATATAAAAGGTGCCTTCATCATGGTGTCTCTTCACAGCAAAGGAAACTCTAACTGAGACAGAAGTTGGTACCAGGCACTGGGGTACTGCTATGATAGGTCTAACCATGTTTTGTTTGGAGGAATGTGGGTTTGGAGACTTTGGATTTTAGAAGCAATAGAATTCTTTAAGTGGAGCTTATTGGACCATCTTAGTAGGTTTACTGAAGACATTGGTAATGAAGATGGTTTAAACTGTGAAGACCTGGCCCCAGAGGTTTCTGTAGAGAAGTTTATTGCCTAGAGACTGTTTTTTCCTGATATTTTGAGGAAGAATGTGGCTGCTTTTTGCCATTGTCCTTAGTGTCTGCCTAAGGTTATGGTAAAGATATTTAGATTAATTGCTTTGATGGAAGAAATCTCAAAAGAGCATGGTATAAATTCTCTTATGTGATTACTAAAGTTCACTCTTATGAAGAGCATTTTAATAAAAAGAAGCAAGCTGAGAAAGGAGAAATATAAAGCAGGGCCAGGCAGTGCAATGGAGCTAAATTCTACGTTCGGAGAAATCAACATATTAAGAGAGTGGTGAATTTTTGAGGCAAGATCCCACCCAGCTCAGCTTACTGTTTTTCATTTGGTGTTAAAAAAGGTATAATTATACCTAGGTGTTATTACCTGTTTATTGCTTTCCTTTCTGTACTGTTCCTGCTGAGCTCATATGGATTCCTCAATTGAACTCCTGAGGCAGCAGCCCGGCTCGGCTCATCAGATGTTTGGAACCCCGGAGACAGCTCCAGGGGTTAATAGCCCAGAATTCAAAAAGAACTAAACCTTTAATCTGCTTTCCTGCCTGGAGCCCTCGCTTGCAGGGGCTTGTTTACATGACTGATATGTACTGATATGTTTTTTCCCTGTTCTCACTTATATGCTAAAAGACATAAGATTGTTTTGCCTTAGGTATAAATATCCCGATTCACTAAGTAAAGATTGCACCTTGATAAGCATCTACTTGGTGTCTTCCTTGTCTCTCCTAACCCGCTTATGTTCACAGAATCTCGACTTCCCCCGTTTGTGAATCACCCACGTTAAGAAGTGAAACTGCGGGCCGGTTTCCTTCACCTTTCTACTTTTAATGTGGAATGAACTACAGTCTGAAAAATGGAGAACATAGGCTTTTGATTTGGATCTTGAAAATTAGTGTCCATGAAAAACTTAGGCCTAGGTATGATGGTACATGCCTTTAATCCCCAGAGGCAGAGCCATGTGCATTTCTGAGTTCAAGATAAATCTACAAAGCAAGTTCCAGGATAGCCAAGGTTAGGTGGTGAAATAAATGGAGAACTGAAAGTTTGTAATAGAATAAGGGAGGGGGGCATGTTCCATCCGCAGAAAGCAGGAGAATTGAGGGCTACTGGGACATTTAATGCTGGTTCACTGGAGCTAAGAAATTATTGGTAATTAATAAGAGACCAGAATCACTGAGATGAAATCTTCTGGGAAGTATTTCCTGAGATCACAAAGAAGCTGTCTTCCAGAGATAGCCAAGGTTATAACTCAGGCTGAAGCTGGAGTTGGTAATATGTAAAAATCACCCAGGTGGTACTGAAGGTCTGAAAGCATCATGGATAGCAGTTGAGGCACGGTACTGTGAGAGGCCAGTTGCAATTGTAGTTGATGGCACAGGACTGAAGGGGTCATGGAAAGAAGCTGAGGTTTGGCTCCATTAAAAGAGCCTATGAGAGGCTATTGGTGAAGCCTAGTTGCAGCATAAGACTCCAGTATGTTGGAGATGCTAGTACTATGGGATGCCTACCAAGTAGAGCAGCATTGGAGTGGTGTCAACCGGAGCCTAGAGTGCTACAGAGTGCTGAACCAAAGAAGTGAAAAAAAAAAAAAAACTCTTTGGAGGATAACAGAAGATCATGTGTTGATCTCAGACACAGGAACAAGAAACTGTTTAGTTGTAGTTGAATTGCAGAGCATCAAAATGATAAAAATGCCAGAGCCATGGGATACCTGCTGAGGAAAGCTCTAACAGGGAGTGGAACCACTACAGGAGAAAGAAATTTGTTGCAGCCAACAAAGATGAAAAAGGAATTGTAAATCTAAAGACTCTTTTGACATATCCCATGGAGATGCAGAGTTTGGAGTTGGCCCAGCTGGTTTCCTATCTTGCTTTGAGGATTGCAGTTAAATGATTGGATGAATCTCTGAAGAGAGTTTGAACTTGGAATTTTTAACATTGTTGAAATTGCTATAGACTATGGGGACTTTAGAATTTTGACTAAATGTATTTTTATTATGCTATGGCTAGGTATGGCTCCCATACTCATGTGTTTGAACAAGCTTATGTGGGCCAGGGAGTGGATTATAGTGTTTTGAATATGCTTGGCCCAAAGAATGGCGCTATTGGGTGATTTTGCCTTGTTGGCGTGGATGTGGCTTTGTTGGAGGAAGTGTGTCACTCTGGGGTGGACAATGAGACCCTTCTCCTATCCACATGGGAGCCAATCTTGTCCTAGCAGCCTTCAAATGGAGACATAGAACTCTTAGCATATCCTACACCATGCCTACGTCAACACTGTCATATTCCCACCTTGATGATAAAAGGCTGAACTTTATAATCTGTATGCCAGCCTGAATTAAATGATGTCCTTATAAGAGTTTCCTTGGTCATGGTGTCTGTTCACAGTAGTAAAACCTTAACTAAGATACCTGGTTAATTGACTATGGATGATACTGTCCACAAGAGGCTGAGTCCTCCTATATCATTATCAGTTACACCTTACAGACATAGCCACAGGCAGACTTAATGGAGTCAATTTTTTTAACTAAAATTTCCTTTTTCTGTCTGTGCCATGTTGACAACTAAAGCTAAGTATGACATATGTGTATGGATGTATATCAGCAATAATTATATTCCATGAAGTCATGAATTTGAGATGGCATGGCAGGGGCACCAGAGGAATTGGAGTAGAAAGAAAAACATCTGTAAATGATGGAAATATATTACTTGCATGTAATTCAAAAAATATATCAAAAATTAAAAAATTCTAAATTTTGCTTCTGCTTGTTAGAGTTTCAAGTAACCACAAGTTTTTAATAGATTTTCAATGCAAATTCTATATTAATATGGGTAGAAATGACAGCAAGAAAAATGGTCCACTGTGTTCAATTCTGAAATGCACCAAAAAGGGGTACTATCAATGTCTGCAGCTTAAAAGTTAATATTTAGGCTTTAAGTCATGAAGATTTTAGCATTCATGGCAAGCTATGGATGTGAACACTCAGGAGAATTTACTGAGGGAGGCAGAGGCAGGAGAATTAGCAGCTCCTTGTCAGCCTGGGCTACATACTTTTTGTTTTGTCTCAGACATTGCTTGTCTAAATTCTTGACTCAGTTCTTTTTCTTTCTCATTTGAAACAACTCTGCCAATGTATTCCAGACTTTCTGAGGCTATCTTTTGTACTTCATTGATTTTTTCCTTTTGTAAAGAAAAATGTATTGATTCAAATTCCACTATCTTGCAAAATTTATGATGCCCTTGTTTTTAATTGCTGAATAGTATTCTATTGTGTAAATGAACCACACTTTCTACATCCATTTTTTTCGGTTGATGGACATGTGAGATACTTCAGTTTCTGGCTATTATGAATAAGGTTGCTATGAGCATAGTAGAGCACATGTGTTTGAGATACTGTGAAGTAACTGTTGGCTATATACCCAGGAGCAGTATAGCTGGGTCTTCTGGTAAAACTATTTTCAATTTTCTGAGGAATGGCAATATCGATTTCCATGGTTGTACTAGTTTGCAGTCTCATCAGTGGTAGATCTAAAAAATATCTTCCTGAGGTAGGTAACCCAGACCCAAGATGACATTCATGGTGTGTTCTCACTGATGATTGGACATTAGCCAAAAAGAACAGAATACCTAGGATAAAATCCACAGAACTCAAGAAGGTTAACAGACTTTTTAAAGAAGTTAAACAAGTTAACTTGTTTAAGAAGTTAAACAAGAAGGAAGGCCCAATTGAGGATGTTTCAATCCCACTTAGAAGAGGAAACAAAATAATCATAGGAGGCAGAGGGAGGGACCTGTGAAGGAAAGGCGAGGGGGCTGGTTAAGAGGTCCAGTAACATGTATGCAGGGAGACTGGAAAGAAGCCCAGAAAGCCAAGAGATTAAATGGAAATATGCAACTTCTGGGGGTTGATGTGGGTGGAACCTCTAGAAAGTCCCAGAAACCTGGGATTGAGGGAGGCTCCCAGGACTCAATGTGGGTGTGACTTAGTCAAAATGCCCAACAGTAAAGATATGGAACCTGAAGAGACTACCTTTAGTAGTTCAACAGGATCACCAGTGGAGAGATGGAGATGGGGACACCGACCCACCAAATTTTAGTAGCCAAAATTGTTCGTGTCTAAAAAAAAAAAACAAAAAAGCAAGGGTAAAAATGGGGCAGAGACTGAAAGAATGGTTGACAAAACAAGCCAAACTTGGGAATCATCCTATGGGCAGACACTAAAAACTGGCCCTATTACTGATCCTATGTTGTACTTATAAGATAGGAGCTTAGCATGGCTGTCCTCTGAGAGGCTCTGACAGCACCTGACTGAGACAGATGCAGAAACTCAGAGCCAAGTATTAGATTGAGGTTGGGGACTCCTATGGAAGAGTAAGGGGAAGGACTAAAGGAACTGAAGAAGATGGCAACCTCATAGGAAGAACAATAGTGTCAACTAACCTGGATCCCAGAGATGAATCCAACAAGCAGAGAATATACATATATAGCAGAGGACTGCCTTGTCTGGCCTGAATGGGAGAGAATGAACCTAATTCTGGAGATACCTGATGCCCCAGGGAGGAGGGAAGTTGGGAGTGAGGGTACCCAGTGAGAAGTGAAGGGGAAGGAGGATGGGGGAAATACTCTGGGAGAAGGGACTGGATGGGTGGGGACAACATTTGGGATATAATAAATCAAATAATTAATTAATAATGATAAAAACTCATATTTTAAAATTTCTATTATATTTAAAACATTAAAATCCAAATTAGAAAGCATTTCCTTCTCTAACAGCATTATCATACATTATATTATAATAATGTTAAATTTTTAAAGGCTATTTACTGTTTCAAAATAAACAATACTATGTTTGAAACCAGCTGTATTATATATAACCACATCAGGAAATTACACTTATAATTCTGTTTTGTGCCTTCCATTAGTTTAAATTTTCTTTTAAATTTTTGTTTAAAATTGATTTTAATTGAAATTTAATTACATCAGTTTCCTGTATCTTTTTTCTCCCTCTATTCCTATTCCCAGCTACCTTGGGTGACATGTAATAATTTGGCTTAATTATAAACAATATTCAGATTTTACTAGTCCTCCTTATCTTTTGTAGCTCAATAAAAAGGAAGATCAAAGTATAGGTGCTTCAGTTCTTCTTAGAAGGGGAACACAATACTTAGGGGAGCAAATATAGAGATAAACTCTAGAGCAAAATCTGAAGGAAAGGCCACTTAGAGACTGTCCCACCTGGGGATTCATCCCATATACAGTTACAAAACCCAGACACTATTGTGGATGCCAAGAAGTACATGCTGAAAGGAGCCTGATATGGCTGTCTCCTAAGAGGCCCTGCCAGAGACTAACAAATACAGAGGCAGATGTTCACAGTCAACCATTGGAGTAAGGGTGGGGTCCCTAATAGAGGAATTAGAGAAAGGACTTAAGGAGTTGAAGGGGTTTGCAACCCCAAAGGAAGAACAACACTATAAACCAAGCAGATCCCCTAGAACTTCCAGGGACTAAGCCATCAACAAAGGAGTACTCATGGCTCCAGCTGCATATGTAGCAGAGGATGGCCTTGACATGCATCAATGGGAGGAGAGGACCTTGGTCCTATGAAGGTTCTATAGATGCCCCAGTCTAGGGGAATCAAGGGCAAGGAGCTGGGAGTGGGTGGATAAGTGGGTCTAGAAACACCCTCATCAAAGCAGGGGGAGGGAGAGTGTGATTGGGTATTTCTAGGAGGGAGGGAAACCAGGAAAGGGGAAAACATTTGAAATGTAAATAAAGAAAATATCCAATAAAATAGTGAATTAACTCTGATAATGGCTTAAATTTGGAAAAATTATTAATTTTATAATTAAAGAACTGAAATATGTTGAAAAAAACAAAAAAACAAACTTTTCAATAAATTTTCTTTTTTTCAAGTTTATGACTTCCTTTTTCAATAATTGCCATTCCATAGATTCATATAGCAAGTGAAAGAATATGTGTGTGTGTGTGTATTATTAAATGCAGAAACATAACTTGTTTATAAAATTTTAAATATTTATTATGTTTTCCCTTGTAAAAGCTTCCTCCTTTGCTTTCTTCCCTCTACTACCCATCTCAGGGCCAGTCCTCCAACACTTATCATCTAAGTTGCTTCCACTTACTTACTTCTGTGTTGAGAGTAGCAATTAATATTGCTGAGGAAGGGTAAATGGAGAAGAATGTCAAGTCCTTTGGACACGTGCCAATGAGTGGTACAGCTGGGTAATATTTTATAGCTTACTCAGTTTATATATTGTTTATTACATCTCTGATTATATTATCTTTTAACAAGATGAAAAGAGTATTTGTCATTTTTATTTTAGAAATTAACTGCTCAAGTAAGCAAACTAGAGTGTTTTCTACAGCAATAATATAATCAATGGTTTGGAATAAATATTCTTGACTTTCATTGACCTCACTTATTTAAAGAAAATTATTTATTAAAAATCAACTTTAAGCAATCTTGCACTCATCACTGGGAATATATCAGCTAGAAAAACATAAAGTACATCATAAAATTTCAATTAGTATTGAGATATAGAAAATAAAAATAAAACACTCATCTAGGGTATTCAGAATTAAAATTAGGCTCAAAACTTCAGCTATGCTGTACAAAAGGAACATCATATTTTAAAAGAAAGTATTTTAATTAATTAATTGAGAATTTTATACTTGTATTTCAAACAATATAATTTTTTTCATTCACTTTAATCCTGATCCCATCCATCCTGCCATCACCCCCCACAATGCCTCCTTGCATCTTCCTACATAATGGAATACAATTCAGCTGTTTAAAGAAAAAAAATAAGACATCATGAATTTTGCAAACCGATGGACAGCACTTAAGAATATCTTCCTGATCAAGGTAACCCAGACCTAAAAGGAATACATGGTATGTACTCACTTATAAGTAGACATTAGCCATAAAATACAGGATGCCCAGGCTATACTCAACTGACCCATAAAAGCTAAATAGGACAGAAGCTCCAAGTAAGGATACTTGAATCTCTCTTAGAAGGGTAAACAAAATACCCATAGGAGAGGGATGGAGGGAGGGAACTGAATGGAAGAGGGGATCAGGAGGGGAATTGGAGGGGGTTTATGAACAGCTGTGGAGAGAGACAAGTGTGATGGCCAGATGGTCATAAGAATAAAGGGAAATCTGAAACTAGTGGGGTTGGGGAGATGGAAGGTAGCTTGTCAGTGTGCCAAACAATGCATTTTTGATTATATTCACATCCATACTTCAGGTTAAATCCTTCAGACCATATCCACAGCCATATCCCTTTTCTAATATCCTCTCTGATTTGTTTTTTATTGATTGATATTTTAAAAATACCTCACTGAATACAATTTGTACATATTCTTGTGCACAGGATTATGGGTTCATCTACTTAAACATGGAGAAATTTCCTAGGCCAACACATTTAAAGAAAACCAACTTTCCCTCTCAGAAGAGACAACAGTTTTCAGTAACTTCTAACACAGGTTAGGTGGGTTGGAGCTAGTAACCCCTACCAAATCCATACTAGAATTATGACTGACATGATCCCATTAAAGTCTTGTGAAGACAGCAACAACATTTTGGCGTTCACACATCAGGCTTGTAAATAATATTAGTTATTATGGATAATTTTTGCAATTTAACACTAATTGGAATTATAGCAAAGAAAGAGTCTCAATGAGGGACTGCCATAATCAGGTTAGTTTCTAAGCACATATTCCTGTGGAATATTGTCCTGAGTACATTTAGATAAGAATTCCCACTGTGAGTCACACTGTTAGTCTTATTTGAGAAATGAACTACATAAGTGTGTAGCAGTGCTGAACACTAGTAAGCATAGGTGAATCCATTCTTTGTTCTTGCCTATAAATATGATTAGCTGCTTTAAGTTCATGCTGAGATTTTTCTAGTGGTGAATTATAATTAACTGATTAAACAATTTCTCAGTTTAACTGTTCTAAATGTCCTTTATCATAGCAACATAAATGTTATTAGGACATTTGTTTATTTAAAATGTAGTGATAAAAACTTTATGGATTTAGGTATCTAGAAAACATAAACTCTTGCATTTATTTTCTAAAAAGTGAAATTGAACATGGAGGTTTAACAGTTTAAGAGAGTATGTGTATTTTACAAGTGCATTTTTATGTGTTTGGATAACTATATGTGTTACCTATCAGACCAATTACATATGTTGATGGAATACATTCCGTAGAGAAAGTAACACTGGAAAATAAAAGAAAGAACACAATCAGAAGGAATAGCCTGAGACACTTTGGAAAGATTTTAATTTTTATCAAATGTAGGTCAAGACTTTTGATTACTTTAATAGATAAAAAGAAAGAGAGAATATTGGCCTAATGTATACATGATTGGCAATTATGTAGGGAAATTTTGTGGTATTTTTCTTCATTTTTAACTAAAAATATTGAAATAATCCTTTGAATATAATAGTTAACAAGAAAGGTGGAAATATGGGAAAGAAATCCATTCTGTCATTAGTTTATAAAGAAACTTCTGAGGGAGCACAGGCTAGGAACTAGCATGTTATTATTCCAGTCTCCATGTGAGCTCTCTGGCCTTTGGTCAACAACATTGTACCTTTAAGAGATTATGCACTATTGTAGAAAAATTTAAAAAAAATGAACTTTTGTATCTAATTTTAAGCTTCAACATTTTCTTAAAAAATTATACTTATAAAGAAACTATTTTAAGATATCAATTTTTTTTATTATTTCATTTAATTTATTAGGGAAATAGGCATAGTAACCAGAAGTATGTTTTAATCCACGACACTAGTAGGTAAGGATCATGTGATACTCTGAAGTTGATAACATAGCCATCCCATTTTCGTAAGGCTGGATGAATCTACCTTAAAACACTTTAGCTATTTACCTTTATGAAAGGAAAGAGGCTTTTGATTGGTAACTCCATGATTTGTTAGAAAATACATCAGTCCTCCTATATGTTTATTCTTCAATTTTTAATGTTTCTATACATAACTACAAAGTATATATATATATATATATATATATATGTGTGTGTGTGTGTGTGTGTGTGTGTGTGTGTGTGTATGTATGTGTGTGTGTGTGTGTATGTGTGTGTGTGTCAGTGTTTGAATGCAAGAACAAACATGCCAGAGCACGTGTGTTAAGGTCAGATGACTTTCTTGGGTATCAGTCATACCTCCCACCATCTATGTGACAGAGTCCCTTGTTTCTTGCTACACATGCTTATCCTTAGTTGGTCTAATAGTTTTGAGTGTCTTATGTTCCCACTCTCAAACTTGGAGGTTTCCCCAGGTGTAGTTTGAAGAATTTATGCTGCCCTGGCTTCTTCCCTCATAGTCTCTCTACTTCTTACTATGAGATAAGACTCATTGCCCCACCACCCTTTTCCCAGCATGACTCTATACATCATGTATAGCTGCAGAAGTAATAGTACCATAACATTTCTACTAGAGAGGTTTTATCATGGCAGTAAATATAACTAAACATGTTAGTTTAGATTCAGGATATTGAGCTGAGTGTTATAGTATACATATATCCTCAGGTATTTCAAGCAGCAATTTTCTCTGGACTGTCTTCTTTCTTTCTTTCTTCCTTCCTTTCTTTCTTCCTTCCTTCCTTTCTTTCTTTCTTTCTTTTTTCTTTCTTTCTTTCTTTTTTCTTTTTCTTTTTTTTGATACATGGAAATCTAAAACTTAGCTCCATGTACTTCAGTGAAAGACAGAGCAAACATAGAAAATCTATGTCTGTACTAATGTCACAAAAGCCTGTCTAAACCTCATGTTAAAGAAAATAGGAAGTATAATTATTAGTGTTTTTAATTGGACTTGAGGATCACAGTTATTTGTCTTTTTTTAGCAAGTCAACAAATGCTAAGCATTCTATTCATCTTACTTTATCTCATGTTCACTTGCCTTTTTAGTCTTTTTTTTTGCTTGTAGATAGCATCAAGAATGAAACTGAAGAGGTCAGTCCAGGACCGTTTGGAAAATCCTACCAAACTCCTCCCCTCTGGAAGGAGAAGGCTAATTAACATTCTGCAGCAAGGACTAACCATAGGCCAGGAGGGTGGAAGTTGGGGGGGTTGAGGGAGAGGCCTAGAGCATGTAAACACATTCTGCAGGGCAGACCAACTGTTGACCACCTACAAACAAGGGAAGTTTCTGCCACCTCATTTCCTAAAGACCAATCAGTTGAAAAGTCACACTGTTCTACCAATCACATTGTGCCTAATGGCTGCTGCTCTGACCATATAGGCTGCAGGGATCACCACCTCTCCTTTAGGTGTAAGATGACCCCAACACATTGGAACAATAAATTCCTCTTGCTTTTTGTATCGATTCTTAGTTCTTCGTGGTTCACTCAGGGGGTACCAAGTAAGCAAAGTCTCACCAAATATGGTCTTACAAAACCATATTGATCAACACAAAATCTTAGAACCTGACCTTCATTGACAAAACAGTTATTGATATCTTCTGGTCAAATTGTTGATTTTGGCAAAGGGGCCAGGTGTGAACTGATGTGACCCCTCTGTGATAGCTTGTCTCCAAAGAACAAAAAGTTGACACTATCAAAATTTCTGAAATACTAAGCAACATTTGGCCTCTTTTCAGCACTAGTGACATGTAACTACTTGAACATTGCAAAAATAATTCTAAAAGATCCATAATATTTTGACATCAAGAACCATCCACCGAGCTGGGTGGTGGTGGCACACACTTTTAATCCCAGCACTTTGGGAGGCAGAGGCAGGCAGATTTCTGAGTTCTAGGCCAGCCTGGTATATAGAGTGAGTTTCAGGACAGCCAGGGCTATAAAGAGAAACCCTGTCTCAAAAAACAAAACAAAACAACAACAACAAAAACAAACAAAAAACAACAAGAACCATCCCCAGTATTTCTAAAGGAAATACGGGGACAAAGTGTGGAGCAGACTGAAGGAAAGATCATCCAGAGATTGTCCCACCTTAGGATCCATTCCATATTCAGACACTATTGTAGATTCCAAGAAGTACATGCTGACAGGAGCCTGATATAGCCATCTCTTGACAGGCTCTGTCAGAGCCTGATAAATGCAGGGGCAGATGCTCACAGCCAACCATTGGACTGAGCACCCAATGGAGGTGTTAGAGAATGGACAGAAGGTATTGAAGAGATTTTCAGCTCCATGGGAAGAACAACAATATCAACCAACCCGACCCCTGAATGGTTCCAGGGACTAAACCACCAATTAAATAAGAGTACACGGTGAGGGACCTGTGGCTCCAGACACATATGTAGCAGAGGATGGCATTGTCCAGCATCAATGGGAGGAAAAGCCCTGGGTCCTGTGAAGGTTTAATTCCCCAATGTAGGTGAATGCCAGCACAGTGAGGTAGGAGTGGCTGGGTGGGGAGCATCCTCATAGACGCAGGAGAAGAGAGGATGGGATAGAGGGGTTCCAGAGGGGAAACTTGGAAAGTAGATAACATTTGAAATGTAAATAGGTAAAATACCCAATAAAAAGTATCCGGAAAAAAAAAAGATCCAGGCTGAAAAAAGAATCTTTCAGCTTTCTCTTTACTATAAAATAATATTTTCCATTTTTCTTTCCCTTCTTAATCATTCTTCTCTCCTTCCACTTCTTCTCTCTTTATTCAGTAAATGTCAAACTGTCAGCCTCTTTGTTACCTATAAGTAACTGTTCAACTGTACACACATTTACAATGTCTAATGTGAGGTTAAAATAAATGTGCTACATGTTTATTCCTATATTTTGAAAATTACATATAAATATATAAATATCTCGATTTTCATAAGTGAAAAATGTTAGTATGTACACAATGTAACTTTTATATAATACCTGGCTGCTTTGTAATAAATAAAATATACATCTTGATTTTCCAGCTAAACATCTACAGTGTTGAGAATGACAGAGATTCATTAGGTGTAGAAGATTCACGAGAAAGAAGTTATATCATTTTTCCACATTGGATACTGGAAATTTAGAGAAAACTATTGAAAAAGAGAGGGAAAATTAAATTTGGCCTTGACCTATTTTAACTCCTCATTGACATCCCATTGGCACCTCATTAAGAAGATCTATTTCCTCCTTCAGGATTTTCTCAGGAAATCTATTTTCCTCTTACAACGAAAATATTTCACACAAAAATAAAGAGCTATGTGTGAAATATCTGAAAATCAGAAAATGGTTAAGGGGCATATGTGGGTTGAGACAAGAAATATTTGAAAAAGAATTTCCTCATGTGCTTGTGTTTACAAAGCTGAGATATATCAAAGCAGGGAAAATCTCATGATCTTATCCAAGCAAGATGCCAGAGACTGGAGAGGAAAACACTCAGGACCTTTGGTAAGACTCACAGAATAGGTCAGCTAAATGCAAATTGTGAAACTCAAAGGTTGGTTTTAATCCATTCTTCCTGCTTAGAGGAGAGTTTAAGCCTCTCAAAATTCCAAGAGGCTCATATATTTAGGACTAGTTAAAATCCTATTAAGCCAGAGAGGGATTATGTAGATTAATAGAACAGGGAGGGGTAGATTTGCTCATTTTATTGTAGCATTGTCTGACTCAATTTTTACTATTGCTGACTTTAGTCTGAGTGCCTTTCTGGCACTCTACTCTTCATAAGCCTTTGGGAGGGGCTTTGCAAATGACAAAATGTAACATTTAATAAAGAAATATTTTGTTCAGGGGAATATATTTAACATGTTTCATGTATACCTCTATATGGTGAAAGAACATATTCAGAATAAATCTGCATAAGCTGCTGGATAGGACAGTTCCTCCATAGCATTTGGATATAAGGTGGAAACTTTCATAAAATTTGGTAAAACATTTGGTTTGCTTCTACATACTTTCCTTGTTCAGTTTACTTATGTGTTTTAATTTATTTATCTTTCTCAGAATATATGTGTGTGAACACATATTTGATGAGTGCTTAAATGCTAACATATTAGGGCATTTCTGGATCTTAATGTTTTTTTTTAAAAAAAATTGTCTCAGAAGTTTTTCATCTGCTTATAATAAATTTTGATCAAATTACCCCTTTGACACTTTTTTCTCACCCTCACCTTTTTAAAATCAAACTTTATGTTTATAAAATCACAAGATCACTTTAGTACTCTATATAGACAGAAGTGTAGGACCATCTACTCCATTGTGTGTAGCCTTTACCTGACAGTTTAGTAACCCTGAATAAAACCAACTCTCAATCTGCCAATAGGTTCTAAATATGACAGCGACTTTATGTATTTTAGCATTCCCTTTAAATTTTTATTGATTCTTTGTGAGTTTCACATCATGCTCCCCAGTCAGACTCATCTCCCTGTTCTCTCATATCTGCCCATTGCTCTTATATCCTCCCT
This sequence comes from Mastomys coucha, assembly GCF_008632895.1. Classification (NCBI taxonomy): domain Eukaryota; kingdom Metazoa; phylum Chordata; class Mammalia; order Rodentia; family Muridae; genus Mastomys; species Mastomys coucha. The sequence continues at coordinate 192,566,800 of NW_022196905.1, forward strand.
CCCAAAATAATACTTGAGTAAAAACACATACACAATCACACACACACACACACACACACACACACACACAAAGGACATAGAAAAATATTTCATCATAAAAACTGGAGGATGTTACAGTGTGTCCCACAGTACATAACTTATTTCATAGCATCTTCACTTGCAAATGTTTGTTTTTACTGTGGGCAGCTCCCTGCTGCTCCATGGGGCTCTCTCTCTCCCTGCTGCTGATGGCCTGTGGTGGGGAATGCATTAGTTAAATGGGAGGCAATGTATAAATGAGATAATTTATTATAGGAAAGAGAAAATAGGCCAGTCAATTGAATGATGACAGTCAGAATATTTTATTTGACCTGTGGAAGTAGATTAGGTGACTTAAGAAATCGTATGCAAGTTGAAAACTTTTTGGACATGCATCACTGATGTTAGGGAGAAAAATAAATGTTTAAATGGAGAAGCAAGAAAATTTTGGGTTGAAAAGCCAAATTTAGTTATTCCTATAGGGGTCGCAAGTGAGCCCAGTGCAGCAGTTTTGGTGGGCTTAGATGGGTGGGCTGTGTGTGCAGCAAGCAGTCTCTGTGTTTCCCCTGTTCATTTATCTTGAAAAGCAGGAGGTGAAGTTTAACCTTGAAGAAAATTTTAAAGCATAGAGGGTTGTGTGACAGGCTTTTAGCCAAAGCTGCAGCCTGTTAGCCAGTGTGAGCATGCTGAGAATTAGCTTGCAGGTAGGAGGAGTTCAGAGGAGGTACTGAGGTTTGGGGGAGGACCAGAGAGTAGATTTTCTTGCCATTTTGGATGGACACAAAGCAGAGGCGGAGCCAAGGAGTTTGTGCACTGGGAACCTGTATTTCCAAGGGATGGAGGGAGGGAGAACAGAGAGAAAGGAATGCCCAGTTTCTTGAACTTGCTCACTCAAGGTTTAGTTCCAATGTGTTTTAACTGGTTCTGCCTCCAATGTCTGCCTACCACCCACTCGCATGGGGGCGGGGGAGGGGCAGGCTGGTACTTGTTAGGTGCAGAGGGTTCTCTCTGCCTGCCACTGAGCTTGCTAGGGAGCCAGGACCAAGCCTGTTGTGAGCAGAGTGCTTTCTCATAAGAGGTGCTCCCCACCAAGGTCAGCCTCACAGGAGCAGATGCCCTCTCTAGGCAACTGCTGCTCTGCTACCTAGGTCAGCTCACACTACCTCAGGGGAACTGGCACACCAGGTGCAAGCACCCAGCCAGTCAAGGAACAAGACGTTAGAGTACTGTGGGGGCCAGAGATGCTGAACTCTGGCCAGTGAAAACATAAGGTGTCTGTCTGCACACTTTACATCATGGGGGGGGGGGGGGTATTGGGGGGGCGGGGACTACTGAATCCCAGTTCGCAGGAGACAGGTGGCAGAGATAAGGAGACAGCTGTAGGTGGGGAGGGTCTTTTGTCCTGCTAGGAAGCCACTGATGTAACCTCCTAGCTGCTGGACACTGTCACTGACGGCTGGAAATGGAAGGAAAAGGGGCATGGAGGAAAAATGCAGTAGTGCAGCTGTTCTCTTAGCACAGGGCAGAAGTTCTTGGCCACATGTAGTTGTACCTTGGTCAGACCATGACTGTAGACTGGGTCTCTCTCTCTCTCCCTGGTGCTGAGACCAGCAGCGGGGCACGAAGGAGGGAATGTATAAATGAGATATTTTACTGTAGGAAAGAGAAAATAGGCTAGTCCAGTAGAAAGAAGGAAAGGATTGAAAGGAGAAGAGAAGAGAAGGAGAGAGAGAGAGAAAGGAGAGGAAGAAAGCAATAGAGCAAGAAGGCAAGAGAAGAGAACAAAGAGCAGGAAAAAAGAGGAAGAAGGCAAGAAAGTAAAGAGGGCAAGAGCAAGAGAAGAGACAAAAAGCAAGAGAGAGGAGAGGGAAAACTGCCCCTTATATTGTATGGGGTGTGGCATGCCTGGCTGTGGTCAATTGACTGGGGGTAGGGTCCAGCTAGACTGCTGGGAGCTTGGGGCATTGTCTGCCTGAAAGAGCACACACCTACTGTGGGGGCAACTGGGAGAGATTGTGACTGAGGCAGGAGCCAAAGACTCAGGAGTTATAGCCTAGCTCCTTCTGCCTCCTGCAAGCAGAAAATTGCCCACTGAGGCTCCAGGGCTCAAAGCCAATTACTCAACTGAACCTAACTTGCCTGAACAGACCACTGCCCTACATTGCCCCCAAAATGTTCATTATAATGAGTCACCACCAATATTGGATCCTTACCAGATCCCCTCCCAGTTATCTTGTTGTCTTATGTCATATAGATTCTGTAGCTTTGGATCAGCAGGTCTGGTCTTTTCACATGTCCCAACTGATCACAGATAATATAGATTTTGGGGTAGGCCAATCCAGAGCTTAACTGGGGGCAGAACTGGTCAAGATGCTAGCTCTCCATTATCTGTACCATCAGGTAAAGATTTACAGAAATTGGTCCTACTATCCCACTCATGCCTCCACCGCTTGGTGGAAAGTTCAGCTCTCCTACTCTGATGCATCCAGAGTCAGTTCACCAGCACCCATGCCGCCAAGACCAGCTCCATTGTGCTAACAGTCAAAGCATGCAGTATACCATCTCAAGTGCTGTAGACTACAAGGGGCTTGACCAGATCTCCTACTCTTTCACTCTCCAGGCTGGTGCAACCATGTCTTTACCATCAGGGCCAGCTTCACTGTGTTGTCCAGGCTAGTACAAGGCCTGCTGTCTTAAATATTACAAATATTGCATCAGGCAAGGGACAGGGCCAGATCACATACTCTCATGATCCCAAAGCCACCTTTCCCAACTGCCACAGGTACTGTGTATCTGTGTGTGTCTGTGTGTGTGTGTATGTGTGTGTGTCTGGGGAAAGTATCACACATGCATGACACTGTCTCATGGCAGATGAGTACCAGTCTTATTGTGCTGCTCAGATGAGGTACAAGGCCCACTTTCCCCAGTGATGAAGCTAGTGAGGGGCAGAGGTATCTCTCCTGTGCCCAAGATTCGGTGGGCATGTTTCTGGACTGCAGCAGTCAGTAATAAACCACACTCACACCCTCTGGATGGTTCACCCAGACTTTGACCACTATGCTGTCTGGGCAAGGCATAGGACCTACACTCCAAAATGCTGTTACAGTTGAGAGATGGAGCTAGCTCACCAGAGGACCTATGGCAATAAGGGGAGGGACCAGTTCTGCACAGCTCCTGACATCTGTGTGATCCCCAGCTAGTACTGCAACCAAGAAAATTTTCATGTTCTCTAGTGGTAGTATGAGCCTCAGACATCAACACCAACCTCTGCTGCTGCATAGCCATTGAACCAGACAAGTCCCACAGTGTCAGCTTGATCTAGCACTTCACCAAAATCCCAGGGAGCGGGCTGACCACTAACAACAGGATACTGCTCTCTACTCTCAAGTCTCCAGTTTGATCTCTATTTATTTTTTTAAATAACTCTATTAAAAAAATGGGATACAAAGCTCAACAAATAATTCTCAACTGATGAATACCAAATAGCTGAGAAGCACCTAAAGAAATGTTCATCATCCTTAGTCATCAGGGAAATGCAAATCAAAACAACCCTGAGATTCCACCTCACACCAGTCAGATGGTTAAGATAAAAAACTCAGGTAACAGCAGATGCTGGCAAGGATGTGGAGAAGGAGGAACACTCCTCCATTGCTGATGGGATTGCAAGCTAGAACAATCCCTCTGGAAATCAGTTTGGAGGTTCCTCAGAGAAATGGACATAGTACTACCTGAGGACCCAGCTATACCACTCCTGGGCGTATACCCAGAAGATGCTCCAACATGTAGTAAGGACACATGCTCCTATATGTTCATATCAGCCTTATTTATAATAGGCAGAAGCTGGAAAGAAGCCAGATATCCTTCAACAGAGGAATGAATACAGAAAATGTGATACATTTACACAATGGAGTATTTCTCAGCTATTAAAAACAATGAATTCAAGAAGTTCTTAGGCAAATGGATGGAACGAGAAAATATCATCCTGAGTGAGGTAACCCAATCACAAAAGAACACACATGGTATAGTACACACTCACTGACAAGTGGATAGTAACTCAGAAGTTCGGAATACCCAAGATAAAATTGACAGACCACACGAAGCTCAAGAAGAAGGAAGACCAAAGTATGTATACTTCAGTCCTTCTCAGAAGGGGAATCAAAATACCCATGGGAGGAGATACAGAGACAAATTCTGGAGCAGAAACTGAAGGAAAGGCCATCTAGTGACTGTCTCATCTGGGAATTCATCCCATATACAGTAACCAAACCCAGACACTATTGATCTCTATTTATAATGCTCAATCTTCTCCACTTCTCTTTCTTTCTTATTGTTCCTCCATATACTTGAATAATATTTTGGCTCCTGCTACAGGGTAGTCAAGCTGCTGGCAGGACCGTGGATGAAGTCCTCAATTAATACTGTATAGCATGGTAGTAAGTTGATGGAAATGGCCTGCTAGTGCTGAGCATTGGAGAGCAGGTCTGTGGTTGGTATGCTAATCTACAGGTCTCCATCTGTGAGTTGGTAGATGGGGGTCAGTGTATCTATGGACTGCCTGTGCTGTGGTAGAGGGAAGTTCTATGCTTCCTTCACACACTATACTGTGTCGCACAGAGATGCTGGAATTTTGAGTAATCTGACATTTGTAGGCCTTGGGCATACAGTCATAGCTCCTGTGATTTAATATCTGCAATGGCCCTGTCATGATTGCCAAATCCTTTTGAGTGGGGTGGGGTTGGAGATCTCCTATAATCCAAATCTAAAGTTTGTTGTCTCTTCTAAAATTATCTGTTGCCCATTGATTTAATGGGATATGAGACAAATGTTCCATTTAGAGTTGTGCATCTCACTGACTTTTATTCTCTACATGTGGACAAGTTATTGTCCTCTACCAATCTCAATTTATAAATTAATTGCAACAATAAAATTATCTCATGAGGATTGAAAAATGTCTCATTCCATAAGTGTAATGATATGAATTTAGGGAATATTTTATTCCTATATATATTCAGGAGAACAATATTACAAGGTTCCCCAAGCATTTTAGGCCAAGGAAAGGGGACTTAACATAGTTTTATCTTGTGAATCTGGCCTTTAATTCAATCAGAAAGTGTTCTTTGCTTCCACAACATTCAAGTCACTATAATTGCCTGTCTGGCCAAGGCAGTTGTCACTGTCATCAGGGTAACTGGGTAAAAATATAATAGCTGGATATGAAGGAATTATGAGTTATAAACACTACAGATATTTGAAAACATCACATGAAAATCTATCAGTGTAAATGCTCCCTAAAAATGCACATAAGCAAATATAAATGGGGATTAATGGAGTTATCCTCTAATAGAGATACAATGTTTTTGATTATACCATGGACTATTTTATGAAAAATTCCAGCTCTAGGTCTGGAATATCTCTTTAGGAATTGTTGGTCAATGGATTTTCATAAATTGCATTCAACTTTATGGGCTATTTCTTGGATACATTCAAGAAATTGATGATAAACCCTGTTGCTGAAGGTGCCAAACACTTGAGTTCATAGAACATGTAAAAATCAAGTATCTCCATGGAAATTTCATTCCTTCTGACTAGTTTGAATAGTCCTAGAAGGTTCTATGGACACAACCAAGGGGGATTTTGAAAAGTTTTTAATTTTCTTAAATTCTTAATTCCGAAAAAAAAATGACTCAGCTTGCCATAAGAGAATGAGATAATGAATTAACTCACTGCACATAGCCTTACTGTAAGACTATATGGTTTTCTCTGTAAACAAAAATAAATGAAATGTAATAATACCCATTCACTCTGATTAAAATAAAGAAAATCACTACAATAACTTTATTTAAACACTGATGAAGAACTACTATGTTGGGTACTTTTACTATGAATACAAATAAAGTCTGTCCTTAAACTACTAGAAGTTAATCATTGAATTTTAATGCTATTTAATAAAGATAAGGACATATAGAATGTTATAGATATATATTCAGATACTGGCAAGTAAAATATGGCATAGACACATACAGAAAGCACTGTCAATAGTATAGATGTGCAGATGGCAGTGCAGAATTTTGATGTACTTAAGTTTGCTATGTGATTAGAATGCTATGTTTCTTGTTGAAATATCTTTGCAAAAACATAATTATTTAAACTAGCTATGTAGGAAAAATCAAGAGAAAATAGAGAAAGGAAAATCTTTGAAGACAGCTTTGTCATCCATTTACTTTTAAATAAATGTCTGTACATGAAACTAAAAATGCATTATATACCACAAAGAAACAGTAATTAACCTGCTCCCTCTAAGTGTTCTTGGTGAACCAGTATCAGAATGAATGGTTGAATCAGAACAAGGGTATTAAAATCTCTACCTTTAGGGTATTATTCTCTCTGAGGCTTCTGTTTAACACAGGATTTTTGTTTGTTTGTTTTTGTTTTTGTTTTTAACTTTACTGTCAATTTCAAAAAATAATTTTGATAGCCTAGTAAAAGATGGCATTCAAGCTACAAAAAATTGTAAGTTATTCCTAATGTACAGTAATTAAGTTGACCACTGAAGAGAAATGATTACCAATGAGCCTAAAAATTAACTTTAAATAAATGTGCAGACAAAAGTCATGAACAAATGAAGAAATATTACATGTTGCACTGAGGAGAAGAAATTCATATGTTTATAAATTTAAATTATAGAAAATTACTTAATGAAGCTATTACCTGATTGAATTTGTATGTGCATATTATATGTAAATACATTGTCTGAGATAACTATATAGGAATTTTTGTGATTGCATGTTTTATAGGATTTTAGCACAGCCCAGAAACCCTTATTTTAGGAACAAGGGATTTTTGAACTAGAATCTTTAAAATTTTTAAACTCATTGACATCTGCTATATTATAAAGTTTAATTTTTTCTATAAACATGTGTCTTTTTTGTTTTATATCACAATATACAGGTGTAAAACCCACAAAATCATGCACTAAAACTAATACTGTCATTAAAATATCTTTCTTATTACTCTATTTACTAAATGAGAGGAGAGACAAATATAATAATAGGAGCTACACCTCCTAATTTTAGTCTACAAACTACCATATTTTCATCTTAAAAATCAAGACGTTGTCTTAACTTTGTATTCCTTTTTGTGCTATATATTGGTCTATTTTTTCTCAAAGCATGCTTATAATTCACAACATAAAAAATAAGTGAATGGAGGTTAGATCTATGTTTGTCAGGAGTGTAAAATTAAATAGAATTGATTTTCCTCTTCTACTCTTTCATTCACTTATTTCTCCTACAAATATTTCAGAAGGGCAAAGATATATATTCACTTAGTAATCTTGTTGTTAGACAGGGAAATAAATAAAGATGCATAGTTTTGTCCTTGTTTACCTTATGACTCAATAGGAAGTGAGGGGATATAATCAGTAATGAAATAAACTAGTGCATCAGGTATTTACTTTTATTTTTTGGTGATTCTATTTATTTACATTTATCTCCCTTCCTAGTTTCCCCTCCACAAACCTGCTATCCCATCCTCCTTCCCTCCTGTTTCTATGAGGGTGCTTCCCCACCCACACATCCACTCCTGCCTCAGCACCCCAGGATTCCCCTACACTGCGGCACCAAGCCACTAGTGGACCAAGGGCTTGCCCTCCCACTGATGACAGATAAGGCAATCCTCTTCTATATATACACGGTTGGAGCCATGGGTCCCTCCATGTGTACTCTTTGGTTGGTGCATTAGTTCCTGGGAGCTCTAGAGGTTCTGATTGGTTGATATTGTTCTTCCTATGGGGTTGCAAACCTCTTCACCTCCTTCAGTCTTTCCCCTAACTCCTCCACTGGGTTCCGATGCTTAGTCTGATGGTAGGCTACAAGCATCCTTATCTGTATTCCCCAGGATCTGGCAGTACCTCTCAAGGGACAGCTACACCAGGTTTTAAGGAAAGGGAATGATGTCATCTTAAGGAACACTAAGAAACGTGGCAGTAAAATGCAGTGAATGCAGGGTATCATATAGAGGAAACTTACATTAGCCAAGATCTTAGAATAATATTGTTAAATACAAATATAAAAGGCAATCCTTTTATATGTAGAGTGAATCATTTGATTTTTTTTTTTTTTGAGCCCTACTGTCACACACAAAATGTAGAACATTCCATTACTGAGGACTCTCCTGTGTATCCAATGGTAGAGAAGTAAAGTTACCAAAAGATGTGTTCAATGATGCTCCCAAAGTTAATTATGATTTTTTTTGTTAATTATGATTTTAACAACCCTGAATATATGACATTTTGTTTCTATTTCCTCAGTTTGTTCTTTGAATTAGAATCCAGAAAGCAAACCTATATAAATTCAATGAAAACAAAACATTGTGCACATAGTGATCACTTTTGCTAAACAATGCCTGAAGATTTGGGATGTTCCAGAATTCTTGAGTCAAAGGTGATTTCATTAAAAATGATAATATCAATTATTTTGGTTTCTTTAATCAAATATTTAAAAATATATACAGTTTTTCTTATGTTGATAAGTATATATCCCTTTATTTATTAAGTTCACAAGATTATACATAAGATTAACTCATTATTTTTAAGAAATTTCATGGTTTTTACTAGGTTAAGTTTATCATTTACTTGTTAAATAGAAAGATAAAAATGATGACAAGATCTTAGAATTAAGTACAAACATGAAAATATGTAGCTAATATTTCTTTGGTATCTAAGCTACTTCAATATTAATGACTTCAAGATATTTTTTTCAAGTTGTAACAAGTTATTTTTATACTTCATGTTTGCTAGCTACATTGATTATTTTGCAAATAAGATTACCATATAGCTTTTAGAGTTTTAGATGAGAATTGAAATTAAAACTACTGACTTTTAATGATAAGTAATTTGAGATGTTAAAATGGAGTTCATTTGCAAGTCACTGTGTATAGAAACAGGTTTTGTTTCATTAAATCATGGGGTGTTTTCTCTTAGTAAACATGTGAACAGCTAACAGAAAAGTAGCCTAATCCTAGAATTTGGAATACATATTAACATTTTAGATTCCTATCATGGCACATTTTCTAATGGATGTAATTTTTTGAGAAAATAAATGTTCGAACAGATGAAATTTTAATCGTCTAAAAGTCACATTTTGAGGTAAATTCTATAATAACTTTTATAACAAATATAAAAGGTAAACACAGAAATAATATTAATCAGTGTTAGACCCAAACACTGACAGTTGTGCAGGCAGGTTTTGTCATTCTTTTCTAAAAGCTTAACAGACATAGCAATAACAAAACAAATATTATGTTATTTGTTTTATAAAGCAGTTAAAGCCTTCATTTTATATAAAAAAATCACAGAATTTTAAAGATAAGATAATGTAGAATATTATCAAATAGAAAATATATACTATATATACATACATACTGAACATATTTATTCAAAATGCAACTTAATCCATAATTTCTATATTCAAATAAAACTAATAACTTATACATTATGATTTTCATATGCAATACACTTTTTAAAATATAATATATTTTCTTATTTCTGTATAACAAAAGAAATAAAAATTTGCATTATTTCCTCTACAATGGTATGCTAAATCTTAATAGGAGAGTTATATTAAGACTATTGTGAAAAAACACATTATACATATTTCAGTAAAAATACAAAGGTTCTTGCCATTCTTTTTTATATTATATGTTAATGGTGAAATGTTTACCTTGGTATGTTTTAAAGAAATGTTACCTTCAAGAATTAAGAGTATATTCAAAATAATGATAGAAGGACTTTAGGATTTAAGGAACCATTTGTACTAGTACACAATTTCCAAAAGGATATTTTATTAACTTGGAGTCCTTGAACAAAGTGCAGCTAGGTGGTATTTTTTTATGTTATTATCTGTAGTATAAGCTCAAAGTTTTCTTATGTATTTTTACTTATTTATTGAACTTTTTGAATGTGCATGTATGAATCTGTATAAGCATATCATTATGTTCTAAGTGTTGATAAATATCACAAAAATATGGAAATGGTCTCCTAAGAAGAATTCTAACTTGTAATACTCACCTCAACTTCCTGAACTTAGGCTTATAGACAAGAATAATGATTAAGTCAAAAAGTATAATTTATTATAACTATTACTGAAATTAATTTTTCTTTTGCAAATTCTCCTTTGCAGGACTCAGCTTCATTACTGCTTCTCAGCACTTCTTTCCTTTTATTTCACAAAATGGATTATAACAATTTAAATTCTCTTGATTCTTCAATGGAAAAATATATTAAAAAATAATTAAATATAATATATGAATAATCACAAATCCTATGTACCAAATTATAAAATGTATCTAATAATAAAGTAGTTTAAAGAAAACTTCACTCTAATTTACAGAGAAATCATCATCTATATTCTTAAAAATGTATGTTACTAAATAGAGATTAAGTCTTTGAAAATAGTAAAATATGTAATGATGAAGTACAGAGTGAATTAATATTTTAAGAATTGTGTGAGTCTAGTAAGATTTGCTTTCTAACAGCCTAAGCAAACAAAATGATATCTAGAAATTAAATATAGAAAATATAACTCAGTAATAAGAAGAAATACCAATAAACATAATTAAGTTTAAAATTAGTGATAAAGAATGAAGTAATGACTCTCTCTCTCTCTCTCTCTCTATATATATATATATATATACACACACACATATATATATATATAATATACTGTAGTGATGAGATAAATATAAATCAATAGTAAAATACTTGACACAATAATAACATGGTAACCAGAAGAGGATCTGATGAATGACAATCCTGGTAAAGTATCAGAAAAATCTTACAAAGCTCACTGATGCTTGGAATGGCTATGAACAGCCAATGTCCCAATAAGGGATGGGTTCCCTGTAACTTATCTAGTTTAAAAGTGGTCATTCCTAAAAGATATACAAATGAATAACATTATATGGGCACAGCAAATATCAACTACAACTATATACTCGATTCAGTTAGTTTTTTACATATATTTGCGTGTGTGTGTGTATATGTGTGTGTGCATGTTTGTGTAATGATAATCATTTTAAAAGATGAAGTTGGGACCCTGGGCTCTGGCTTTCTACCATCTTCACCCACACATAGAGGCAGCTTACCTCCCAGGAGCTCTGACAAACACAGGACCTAAGAGACAGCTTGACTTCCAGAAGTTCTGACACAACTAGGATCACAGGCTCACAGACTCACAGGATAGACAGGTTCCAGTCAGAGACAGTAAGGCCAGTTAACACCAGAGATAACCAGATGGCAAGAGCAAGCACCAGAACATAAGCAGGAGAAAACAATGCTACTTGGCAACATCAGAACCCAGTTCTCTCACCACAGCAAGTCCTAGATATCCCAACACACCTGAAAAGCAAGATTCAGATCTAAAATCTCATGTCATGAATATGATAGCAGACATTAAGAACATAAATACCTCCCTTAAAGAAATCCAGGAAAAGATAGGTAAACAAGTAGAAGCCATTAAAGAGGAAACATAATTATCTTAAAGAAATATAGAAAAAGACAATCAAATAAGTGAAGGAGTCAAAACAACTTAACCAGGATCTAAAATGGAATTAGAAACATAAAATAAAACAAAAAGGAAGGCAAACATGGAGATGGAAGATTTAGGAAAGAGATCAGGAATCACAGATGCAAGCATCACCAACAGAATATAAGACAGAAGAGAGAATCTCAGGTGCAGAAGATACCATAGAAAATATTGACACAACAGTCAAAGAACATACAAAAATTAAAAAGCACCTAACTCAAAACATTCATGAAATCCAGGATACAAGTGAAAAAAACTAAATCTAAATATAATTGGTATAGAAGAGAGCAAAGATTCCTAACTTAAATACCTTCAGTAAATACCTTCATCAATATTATAGAAGAAAACTTCCCTAAACTAAAGAAAGAGATACTCAAAAATGTAAAAGAAGCCCATAGAACACAAAAACAGATTGGACCAGAAAGGAAATAACTCCTGTCTCATAATAATCAAAACACACACACACACACACACACACACACACACACACACACACACAAATACACAGTACAAAGAATAACATTAAAAGCTGTAAGGGAAAAAGGTCAAGTAACATATAAGTGGAAAAAAGACAGCGTTACCAACAAATGGTGCTGGTTCAACTGGTGGTCAGTATGTAGAAGAATGCAAATTGTTCCATTCTTATCTCATTTTACAAAGCTCAAATTCAAGTGGATCAATGACCTCTATATAAAACCAGATTAACTGAATCTAATAGAAGAGAAAGTGGGGAAGATGCTCAAACACATGGGCACAGGGGAATAAATCCTGAATAGAACACCAATGGCTAATTCTCTAAGGTAACAATTGACAAATGAGACCTCATAAAATTACAAAGCTTCTGTATGGCAAAGGATACTATAAATAGGACAAAACAGCACCCAACAGATTGGGCAAAGATCTTTACCAATCCTACATTCAATAGAGGACTATTATCTAATATATACAAAGAACTCAAGAAATGAGACTCTAGACATTCATATAACCCTCTTAAAAATGGGGTACAGCTGGGTGGTGGTGGTGCAAGCCTTTAATCCCAGCTCTAGGGAGGCAGAGACAGGCAGATTTCTGATTTCAAGGCCAGAGTAGTCTACAGAGTGAGTTCCAGGACAGCCAGAGAAACCCTGTCTCGAAAAAAAAAAAGGGGGGGGATATAGAGCTAAACAAAGAATTCTCAACCAAGTAAACTCTAATGGTGGAGAAGCACCTAAAAAAGTGTTCATCATCCTTAGTCATCAAGGAAATGTAAGTCAAAACAACCTTGAGATTCGACCTCACATCAATCACACTAGCTAAGATTAAAAATTCAGGTGATAGCAAACTCTGGCGAGGAAATGGAGAAAGAGGAACACTCCTCCATTGCTTGTGGGACAGTTAACTGGTAAAAGTACTTTGGAAATCAATCTGATGGTTCCTCAGAAAATTTAAAATAGTTCTACTGGAGGACCCAGCTCTACCACTACTTGGCATATATCAAAAAGATGCTACAACGTAGGACAAGGACACATGCTCCACAATGTTTATAGCTGACTTATTTATAATAACCAGAAGCTGGAAATAACTCAGATGTTCTTCAACAGAAGAATGGACTTAAAATTGTGGTACATCTACACAATGGAGTCCTACTCAGCTCTTAAAATCAATGACTTCATGAAATTTGCAGGAAAATGGATGGAACTAGAAAATATCATCCTGAGTGAGGTAACCCAGATGCAAAAGAACACACATGGTATGTACTCACTGATAAGTGGATTTTAACCCAAAAGCTGATGCCCACGATACAACTGACAAACCATATACAATGTAAGAAGGTCCTGAGTTCAAATCAAAGCAACCACATGGTGGTTCACAACCACCTGTAATGAAATCTGATGCTTTCTGGTGTGTCTGAAGACATCAACAGTGTACTTATCCATAATAATAAATAAATCTTTTTTTTTAAAAAGAAAAAAAAAGAAAATATTTCATCACTTGTCCACTTGGGAAATTTTCTTGACTGGATCTTCAATTTTAACCCTTCACAACATGTATATCATTAAAGTCTGTTCAGGGAATGCCACCTTACTGATAAACATGATTATAGGGGAAAGAGTTGTTTATTTTTTAATGGATAGCTTTTCCTTTCCTTAATATTGGTGTTTACCTTCTTCTCCATTGCTTTAGGGGAAATATAAATGCTTTACGTTTATAAATCCAATACAAGTACCACTCTACTTGTTGAAATTTAGTTCATTTGTGACTCAATGCAGAATTTTTAAACCTCAACTCCTTGAATTATTTGAAGAAATATGTACATGATGCAGTTTGTCTTGATAGCATTGATTTAAAGATGCGTGGTTCTGGCAGTCTACATCACTTCCTTTGTAACTTGGATTTTCCACTCACTTAAATGTTTAATTTTTTTCTGCCATCTTGTCATATTCAGTCTTAAATTACTTTGGTATAGCAACAATGCTTCATTCTCTGTGCATTGTTATGAAAACACTACTCTCTGTTTATCACCCAGGAGTAGAGTTCTGTCCTAACTGTATTTGCTGAGTTACTCCAAGATAAAGTGTGCTCAGTTGCTCATCCCTCAGTCTGGTTCTGTGTAGTAGCCACCAAATCAATATGAAGCTTGTTTCTCATCAATATAATACAATGTGATGATGTTAGCAAATTTATAAACTACCTGGTGATTAATGCTACCTGTAATATATTAAGGATGTTAGACCAAAATTTCCTGACATATTAATAAATATACAATAGTGTCACAAATTATCTATCTATTCATGTTAGGCATATGGTATATATCTCAGGTTACCTGCCTTCAGAGTGCTTGGTACATGGTTCTGATTTTGACAGTGATAGAGAATTGAGTCTTTACAAGTGGATGCAATCCATCCCTGCCTCCCTTAACTAGAAATCTTACACTTCCTATTTTGTTTCTTCTGAAGTAGGGATAATTATGTAGGTTTGTTTAGTACAGCTTCTGAGAACAGCTCTTCATAGTTTCTTTACACAGCACCACATAGTTACTTCTTTCAGAATTTTCTCTAGTGCAAGCATACGAATACAATTTGTTTTGATCATTACATATGATATAGTACACTATTCTTCATTCCATATACTTCCTCAGTACAATGACATGGAATAAACATTATCAACCTAAAAGGTAAAAAAGGAAATGCCACAAAGAAAGATTGCCATCTTAAAAAAAAATGTATTTTGTGTACACACAATATGTATTTGACTGAGGTTCTTTAAATATGCATTTAGTCTATTTTCATCTTTAGAATAAAGAAGTATAACACAATATAGCATTTGTAAAGAAATATGATGTTTATAAATAACCATGGGTATTACGAGAAGAAAAGCAAAACCAACAAACTAACCATAATAGGTAAGTTTAAGGAAAGGTATTTTGAATGAATAAAACAGTATGCACATGTAAAGTTATGTATTTTTTATATCAAAAGGAAGCAATGCTAGATTATGTTTTATATTTCTGTCTCATACCATTCAGGAGCAAAATCAGGAGTTCTCTATACACACTTCCTTGAGTATACATTTTCCTAAAAGAAAAATATTTCTGTGCTTAATTGTCTTATTTGCCCACGGGTATTGCTTATAAGATACCTTGCCAGTTTTTTAATGATATGAATGATTGTGCCAGGATTGTTCAATGCCAGCTGCACAGGACTAATTATCTACTTTCCTCAAATGTCTAACTTTGAATAATTATGGTTTATTGGGAATATATAGAGTCTAGGTTAGGGAGAAACTAGAATCTAGACTAATCCATTATTTTTTCATTTTATTGAAAAATTTATTGAAGATTTTATTCTCACATATATATCCTAGTAATGATTTCCCCTTTTTCTACACTTCTATGTTCTCCCCATCTCTGCACATAAATACATCCACATCACTTCTCTCTCTTTAGAATATAAGCAGGCTTCCATGCAACAATAATATAATAAAATATGATAAATGTGAACTGCAGAAAAGAAACAAAATGTCAATTAAACTAAATTTAAATTAATAAGAAGATTTTCAAAAGGGGGAGGGTTTCAGACACCACAATATGCGACAGGGAATGACAAACGATGGTGTTGAGGTCATTTTCTATTGGCTATATACAGCTGTGCATGTATCTTACCCTTAAGAGCTTTTTGTATCCCCAGTGGATTTACTTGTAGGAATCTGAAATTTTGTGGAAAGTAGTTATCAATTGGAGACTCTTCTGAGAAAAGAGTGGGGGCATATTTTTACCTCTCTTCTCAGCCCTAGGGTCCAACTGATGCAGATCCAGCAGGCCCTATATATGCTGCCTCAGTCTCTCTGTGTTCAAGTGTACTTCAATCATGTTGACTTAGAGGACCACTTTTCCTTTCCTAAATCTTTTCTGATTATTACACTATCACTACCTCTTCTTCTATAAGCTTCTTCTGAACCTTGTTGTGAAGGATTTGATGGAGACTTCCTGTTTAAGGTTGAGTGTTTCTTAAAAGAGTCTCAGTGTACTAACTTACTGTGGGTCTTTATATTTGTTCCCATATATTGAAGATGGAAGTTTCTTTAATAATAATTGAGCAATCCACTGATTTATGAATATGGCTGGATGGCATTGAGATATTGTAATCAAGTATCCTGTAACATCTATCCACCCCTCCAAGTTTCTAACTCTATTTCTAAAGCAAATAGTTCTATAAATTGTAGCTTATCTACCATTGAATTAATAGCTAATATCCACACATAACCAAATGTACATCATATTATCTTTCTGGGTCTGAGTTACCTCATATAGTATATGTGTGTCTAATTCCATAAAAGAAGCTTATAGAACATTAAATAGACTAGACCAGAAAAGAAACCCTCCTACCATATAACCATTAAAATACTATATATACACAATAAAGAAAGAATATTAAAAGTTGCAAGCAAAAAAGGCCAAGTAATATATGAAAGCAGGCCTATCAAATTAATCCTAACTTCTCAACAAACACATTAAATTCCAGAAGATCCTGGACAGATATTTTGCAGACCCTAAGAGGCAACACATAACAGCCTAGACTACTGTACCCATTAAAACTTTCAAGCAAAATAGATGGATGAACTAACATATTCTGTGAATAAAAAACAAATTTAAATACTATCTTCCTAGTAACCAGCCCTACAGAGGATACTAAGAGGAAAACTCCAATACAAGGAGAGTAACCATATCAAAGAAAACACAAGAAATTGATTATCTCATGGCAAATACAAAGGAAGAGAAACATGCTCTCTCTCACTCTCGCTCTCTCTCTCTCTCTCTCTTCTCTCTCTCTCACACACACACACACACACACACACACACACACACACACACACACACATTAACACCATAAAAATTAAAATAACAGAAACTAACAATCACTGGTCATTAATATCTCTCAACCTCAATATACTCAATTCAGCAGTAAAAAATATCACAAGCTAACCGAGTAGATGTGTAAGAAGATTAATTTTTTTGCTGCATACATAAAAGAAACATACATCAAAAACAAATATAGATACTACCTTAAAGAGCTAGAAAAATGTTTTCCAAGACATTTTACCCAAGAAGCAAGCTCAAGTAGCAAATTCTAATGTCCAATAAAATAGAATTTCAACCAAAAGTATCAAAAGATATGCGACTAAGATGATGACTCAATTCTGAATATATATGCCCTAAATGCAAGCAGACCCATTATCATAAATAAAATGTCACTAAAGCTTGAATCACACACATGGAACCCCAGATATTAATAGTGGGGAACATCAACAACCCACTCTCACCAATGGACAAGTCATCAAAACAGAATCTAAAGAGAGAAACAATAAAACTAACAGATGTTATGAACCAAGTGGACCTAGTAGATATCTACAGAATATTTCAACAAACATGTCTTCTCAGCACCTCACAGAACTTTCTCCAAAACTGACCATATCCTCTGCTACAAAGCAAAGTGCAACAGATACAAGAAGATGAAAATAACCCCAAGCCTCTTCTCAGATCACCATGGATTAAAGCAGGAACTCAAAATCAACAGAAAACATAGAAATCCTATCCTCTCGTGTAAACTGAACAACGCTATGGTAGGTGAATATTGGGTCAAAGAAGTAATAAAGAAAGAAATCAAAGACTTTTGTCTTAGTCAGGGTTTCTATTCCTGCACAAACATCATGACCAAGAAGCAAGCTGGGGAGGAAAGGGTTTATTTGGCTTACTTCCACATTGCTGTTATCACAAAGGAAGTCAGGACTGGAACTCAAGCAGGTCAGGAAGCAGGAGCTGATGCAGAGGCTATGGAGGGATGTTCCTTACTGGCTTGCTTCTCCTGGCTTGCTCAGCCTGCTCTCTTATAGAACCCAAGACTTCCAGCCCAGGGATGGCACCACTCACAAAGGGCAATTGGAAAAATGCCCCACAGCTGGATCTCATGGAGGCACTTCCCCAACTGAAACTACCTTCTCTGTGATAACTCCAGCCTGTGTCAAGTTGACACACAAAACCAGCCAGAACAACTTTCTTGAATTCTATCAAAGGAAAGGTACAATATGTTCAAAATTATGAGACACAAAGAAAGCAGTGCTAAGAGAGTTTATAGCACTAAGTGCCTTCTTATCGATTCAAGAGATCTCATGCTAGGAATTTAACAGCACACCGGAAAGCTGTAGAACAAAAATAAGCAACATACCCAAGAAGAGTAGACAGTAGGAAATAATTAAATTCATTGCTGAAACAATGAATTAAAAGTAAACAGAACAGTACAAACAAACAAACAACAACCGAACAACAAATGGTTCTTTAAGAACATCACCAAGATAGACACTTAGCCTAACTAAAATGCAGAGAGATAGTATCCAAATTAACAAAATCAGAAATTAAAAGTCAGACATTGAATATAGGCTGAGGATATTTTAAAAAAATATCATTAGGTCTTACTTCAAAAACATGTACTCCACAATACTGGAAAGTCTAAACAAAATGGGTGCTTTTCAAGACAGAAGCCATTTACCAAAATTAAACCAAGAGCAGATAAACTATCTAAACAGTCAAATAACCTCTAAGGAAAAATAAGCATTCATTACAAGTTTCCCAACCTAAAAAAAAGCCTAGGGCCAGATGGTTTAGCTCAGAATTCTACCAGACTTTCAATGATGAGCTAATACCAATACTCCTCAAACTATTCCACAAAATAGAAACAGAAGGAACACTGCCAAAGGCATTCCAAGAGGCCATAGTCACCATGATACCAACCACACACGAAGACTCAAATAAAAAAAAAAAGAAAATTTCAGACCAATTTCTCTTATGAACATAGATGCCAAATACTGAGTAAAATACTTGTAAACCTAATAAAAAAAAAACACATGAAAAACACCATCCATCAAGTAGGCTTCATCCCAGGGAAGCAGGAATGATTCATACCATGGGGAAGCACCAATCCCTGATACTACTAATGATACTGTTATGTTTGCAGACAGGAGTCTAGCATAACTGTCCTCTGAGAGGCTCCATTCATCAGCTGACTGAAACAGATGAAGACACCCTTAGCCAAACTTTAGATGGAACTTGGGGACTCTTGTGGAAGTGTAGGAGAAGGACTGTGGGCCTCAAAGGATATAGGAACTCTACAGGAAGACCAAGAGTCAGCTAACCTGAACCACCAACCAAAGAGCTGCACACAGTTGGACCTAAGATACCCCCCACTCTGCATATACATAGCAGATATACAGGTTGGTCTTCATGTAGGTCTTCTAACAACTGAAGCAGCAGCTGTCCCTAAAGCTGTTGCCTGTATATGTCCCTTTCACTTGACTGGGTTGCCTTGTATGTCCTCATAGGGAGAGGATGTGCATAATTCTTCAGAGACTTGATATGCCAATGTGGAAAGATACCTAGGGGTTTCTTCACCCCTCAGAGAGGATTGGAGGAGAGAGTGTGGAAGAGGGAAGTCCAGAAGTGGAGCAGAGTTCAGAATGTAGAGTGAATAAATAAATAAATAAATAAATAAATAAATAAATAAATAAATAAATAAATGGAAAACCACAACATATATATAATATTTATATATAATATTTTGAAGTCAATGAGAAATATAAATACTACAGTTTAATAAGCAAATTATTAAAACTCAACAATCATAATAATTACAATAATAGTAAAAACAGTCAGTTTAATAAGAGAATTACTAGTCTCGGGATGTGTGGACACAAGAATAAACCAATGAATAGTATACACGCATTTTCCATTAATTTTCTCCCATTGAGTCATATAATGCAAATGAAAAGGTAAGTGGAATCTAGAAATAAAAGATGGTTTTACATATTTTAAAACATACTATGAAACAGAGTTCATTTAACTTTTAACTTTTAATCACATATATAAGCATAATAATGTGCTCTGTGTCAAGAGATCTTTGTTCAGTTTTACCTAGAGATAATATACATAAGAATATAGAGAAAAAGTAGCACAAGGGGGTAGACAATAATTTATAAGAATTTCATCTTGTTAAGGGAAATATTTGGTTTCCTCTCTTTCAGTCAGATTATTAGATTATTATGAGATATTTCTGTATGTGTGTGTGTGTCTGTGTGTTTATGTGTATATGTGTGTGTGTGCTCTTCCAGATGTTCACACATGTGTGTGCACATTTATATACCTGTTATGAGTCCAGATTTATAATTTCTGACTGAACTGAAAGCTAATTGAGTTGGCTCAGTGGTTACTTAGTAAGTATATTGCCTACTTATATCTGTGTCTCCTCATTTGAATCATAAGGATGTACCACTATATCTGGTTCATTTTATACGGGGCAAGCCTTAATTCTCAGTAATCTTCCATAAAGAGTAGGGCATTGACAAACTGAATAGTTGCTAGTGTTATATAGTGAGATGTTATCTAAAAACCAAAACCAAGCACAAGTAAATACTATTCTAAAAATACCATTATATGTTCTTTACTTTATATATATATATAACTTTATGTTAGTAATATATATTACTCATATAGAAACATATATATGTATCTATTATAAGCATACACACTTATGCATATATATATTAAGCATGTACACAGCAAACATAAAAAGCTCAGAATAGAAATCTGCCAGTGGTGGGGGTGGAGTGGATAGGCATCTCTAGGACATGCCAGAGACCTGGGATGGGAGAGGTATCATAAATGAAACCCATAAGGCTTCACTCAACCTTGTTAGTAATAATTCATCCAAGCATTCGCTTATATCTTGTATCACATTTGTGTTGATTGTATTTCTGTGGAAGAGAGTATAGGCAATAACCTTGAAGATAGAAGCAGTGTGCCCTTCTGTGACAGAAAGCAGATAAGTTTCCTCTCCAATATTGTTTATCAAACATAATGCCTCCTTCTGGGCTAATGGTAGGACAGGTCTCCTAGCAGTTTTCTTTATAAAAGCAGTTTTCCCAATTCAAATTTCCTCAACTGTGACATGAAATTACTGTGTACAGCATCCACCTGGGGCTGTCTCAGCATTGTCTGAAGGGACTTTAGGGCTTGAGCAAAACCCAAGTGGTCATGAATCTCACACTTCCTGCAGTGTTGTGAGTAATAAGGACGCCCATCTTGGACCTAGGAGCATCTTTTCTCTTAGTAACATCCAAGAAACTGTGACAGGGTCAGTTTTCTTAAATAAGGCAGAAGTTCAAATTATCCATAGTTCTTGGCATACATTTTCTGGTAGCTACACATTTATTTTTAACTGTCGAATTGAAAGATAAAAATAGATCTCTTAATTAGGTTCTATGAAAGTTTAGATATATGTGTACATTGTTTAATATACAAGTAAGTTCTAGTATGTAACACAAGCAAACATTGTTTCTTATACTGATTCTATTTATTACTTAAAGTATATAATTCATAATTATCATCTATATTATTATAGCATATTAATGTACTGCAATAAAATGGAAAGTCTTGATATTGCTGCGATCTAGCACAATTGCTTAATTATTCTCTAAACTTCACTTAACTCTCTCCTCATGCTCTAGTAATCCCCATTCTTTCTCAATTTCTATGAAATCAACTCCTGAATGCTTTACATATTACAAAGACAATTTTAGATACAGATGTAGAAAATTAATCTTGCATAGTATTGGTAGGAATGTATAACAGTATGGCAAGCATGGACATAATATGTAGAGTCTTGTGGAAGAAGCAAGTACAACTACCATGGAATTGGAAAAATTTGCTAAGTAGCATTATCAGGAGAACATAAAATAAGCATGTTGAAGACATGCAAGCATGTTCAGGTGCACTGTTTCATTGTAGTACTAAAGGAATTAAGAGAATGTTGTACATAAACACAGTGGAGTATTATTTATCAAGAAACTGGAATAAATTCTGCCATCAGAAATAATGTAATAAAACGAGATCATTTTGTTACATGATAAAAACAGGTGTAGAAAGAAAAACTCACTTGCATATATTTTTCAATCTGACAGAAAATAAAATAATTTTCTTATTAAAAAAGCTAGCCAGCCTCAACATGTTTGCTAGATAATTAATTCTGCTAGTATATCTATAGTACTTATCTATGGCTATAGGCTTCATTGTATCCCATATAATTCCTATAATGTTCAATTAAAATTCTGTATATACTTAATTCTAAAACCTGCGTAACTTATGTAGATCTTCCTTTTGACTATTTTTAATGTTAGCTCATTTGAAAATATTTTAAGTGAAAACAGGCATTATTAAGGTAGTATGTTTGAGAAATGTGCTAATAAAGATTTGAGGATTAAATTCTTAACAATTTTAATTTCAGTGTAATAACTGACCTGAGAGCTCTAAATGCTGCTGTATTTGAAGGCTTGTGATTTTATTTGATGAATTTAGTTTCTGTGCCAAAGAAGCTGCACATCTAAAGTTTATAGCTACAAAGATGAAATAAAAGTAGCTCAATTTATTCTGTAGATAGCACATTCCCATATCATTGAAAAATCTCTACAAATTTATGGTACTTTTAAGTTTTTCTAATATATTTTTATTTTAATAGTTTGTTTCTATTACTTATGTCTTACTGCTCTTGAATATATTACTAATAGAATGGTAATGAAGTTAAAAAGGAAACATATATATAGAAATAAATGTATTTAGAGAATATGGTACATAAACTCAATGGACTATTATTTTCCAACTAATACATATATATATACATATACATGTACATATACATGTACATATAAATTTGAATATACATATAATAATTAAAAATTTTAAATGTGTATTTGCAAACAATGTATTAAAACTTGTGTCTTCATCAAAGTGATCTCAAATTTTTGTCTTTAGTTTTTGAGAGGTATTAGCTAATCTGAATGGAATGACTAAGAAGAGTGCCTGTGTGGCCTAAGGACATCAACTCAAACAGAGATGTGCTTCTAACAGCAGCGTGATGGAGGGGGATGATGTTATTCAATGCCATAATATTTCATTTGAGGACATTTTTATCCAGTGCCATTTTCTACTAATGCCTATAATTATAACAGATTTTAGAGAAACTGTGAAGTCTAGAAATTTCTCAAATTTCAGAGGTATTGCCTAAATATATGGTTTCCAGAAGTGAAGATGGCCCCTTTTGTGTTAGTCTTTCAAAATTCAGAGTTGCTCTCAGAGCCTCTCAGAGGACAGCTATATCTGATTAATACAAAAGTAGAGGCTCACAGCTATACATTTTGACTGAGTACAGGGTCTCCAATGAAGGAACTGGAGAAAGGACCCAAGGAGCAGAAGTGTTTGCACCCCCTTAGGATGAACAACAATATGAACTACCTAGTACCCTCAGAGTTTCCAGGAACTAAACCACCAACCAAAGAGTACACATGGTGGGACTAATGGCTCTAGCAATATATGTATAGCAGAGGATGGCCAAGTCGGTAATCAATGGGAGGAGAGGCCCTTGACCCTGTGAAGGTTCTATGCCCCAGTGTAAGGGAATGCCAGGGCCAGGAAGCAGGAGAGGGTGGGGTCATGAGCAGGGGAAGGGGGAGGGAACAGGGATTTGTTTTAGTTTTATTATTTTATTTTATTTTACTTTTTATTTTTGGAAAGGAACCTGGGAAAAGAGATATTGTATGACATGTAAATAAAGAAAACATCTGTGTTTTAATATGCATATAATTTTCTGCTACCATCAAAGCTAGATCACAGTAAAAAATCCTTGAGGTATAAATCTGTTCTGATGATCCAGGTCTTGTGTTTTTATTGTGCCATTTCTTCCAAAATAGAAACTTTCTTACTGCTGGATAAGGTCACCAAGAGTGACATTGACAACCTACATTATTTGATGTGTCACTTGGACTACCCCAACCAAATTTTCATTAGTTTGTCATGCCTACTACTAGGGATTTGTCAGTCTATGATTGTGAGGGGAACATTGTCTGCTCAAGTGTCTTAATTTCCTTTGAAATAGTACATGTGGATTTTACATAATTTTATGAAAATATAAAATAATTTTTGATGAGAAATTTCAAACAACATTGCTGTTATTTTTCCCTTTTTTTTTTTTTAAATAGAGGGGAGAAGGTGTGTTT
>NW_022196905.1:192591128-192605031 GCF_008632895.1 Mastomys coucha
AGAAATCCACCTGCCTCTGCCTCCCAAGTGCTGGGATTAAAGGCGTGCGCCACCACCGCCTGGCGATTTTTCCCTTTTATCCTCAGTTTGTATGCACCTCTGTCCATCCTTCCCAGTTTGCTTCTTCAACTGTTTTTCAACTTCCCTCATCTTATCTCCCCTTATTATGCTAGTTTCATCTTAAGTCTACCCTTCAATGTCCCTAGCTAGAGTTTCTTTATACTGTGTTGATTTCTCTGGTTTCTCCATATTGTATACCCACACCAGAATATTTGGACTTGGAATCACAGATGAGATAGAACATATATTTCTTGTCATTCTCAGGCTGATTACCTTGATAAATATAGTTTCTTTAATAAAAATCCAGTCATTATCTGCAAATTTCATGACATTTTCCCTTTAACACTGAATAGTATTCTATTGTGCATATCTCTCACTTTGTCATTATCTATTTATTTTTGGAGGGCATTCAGGCATTTGTTTTTTATTTTTTGTTTTTCCCATTCCCCAACTAATGTGAATAGGGTGTCAGTGAACATTACTTAACATGAGTCTCTGCAGAGTAGAAGAATGCCAAGTCCTGAGTACTATTGCAGCCGGGCAGTGGTGGCACACACCTTTAATCCCAACACTTGGAAGACATAGGGAGGCAGATTTCTGAGTTCAAGGCCAGCCTGGTCTACAGAGTGAGTTCCAGGACAGTCAGAGCTATACAGAGAAACTCTGTCTTGAATAACTAAAATAATAATAATAATAATAATAATAATAATAATAATAATAATAATAATAATGATAATAATGATAATAATAATAAAGAACTATTGCTGTGTTGTTGTTGTTCTCGGGGTTTTTTTGAGGATTTTTTATATTGATTTCTAGAGTGGACTGTACATATTTGAATATCCAACAGTGAGTGAGGGTTATTCTTTCTCAAAAATGCTGTCAACATTTGTTCCCAGTTGTTTTGTTGTCTGTCCAGGGGAGAGAAGAAATTTTATATTGTATTGGTTTGTGTTTCTAAAATTGTTTTAGACAAAACAATTTGTGGTATTTCTTACCATCTTTTTTTTTATTTTACTGACCACTCTTTAGTTAAACCCCTAATCTGTTTTTGAATGGAGTTACTTTGTTTCCTTTGTTTTTAAGTATTTGTATTGGGTCTTAATGCTCTGTCAGATAAATAGCTAGTAAATATTAACTCTTCTATTGGATTCTTCATT
Source organism: Mastomys coucha (assembly GCF_008632895.1). Lineage (NCBI taxonomy): Eukaryota > Metazoa > Chordata > Mammalia > Rodentia > Muridae > Mastomys > Mastomys coucha. The sequence goes on from NW_022196905.1 coordinate 192,592,349, forward strand.
ATTTTTTAACCGTACAAATGGTCTTTTTGTTTGTTTGTACTATGACAGCCTGGTTGTCAAGTGTTGGCTATAACACTTATAAATTGAACTCTGTTTCATTTGGATCTATTATTTTTTTTCAGGATAACAGGACACAATTTCATCCACCTAGACAGGTGGTCCAGAGTTCTGTAAGAGAGCAGATAAAAGAGATAGTTACTATTATTCTGCTAAAAAAAAGTAGTAAAATTTACCTCCTATGGCTTTGATATACTATAAATCAATGACATGTACTACTCAATTCTTGTCAATGAAGTATCTTTCTGTAGATGATAATTCACAGAGAGACCCACAAATGGTCAAAGTGCAAACAGTAAGAGACTTTTTAGCATTCAGTACTAAAAGATACTGGGTTCTTCCCTATCCTTGAGCAGGCTAAATAGACCTTAAGTGTTTTCTACAGTTGGTCTTCCTCCGACCTGTAGGACCTAGGGTGGAATCTTCCTTCTTGCCACACTTGCAATTTTCTACAGGAGCAGACTGTCTGCTGATCTTGCTTTGCAACATAATTCAGCTGAAACAAAAGATGGGTTGGTGGACTATCTCTATATGCAGTGCTAAATATTAAACTTTGCACCTTGATCAGAAAACTTTGTCTTGGCTTCATCCTTCTTTCATCTGCCTGTCCTTTTTCATTTTCATCCTCCCTTTCAGATACCTAGTTCATCCATAGCTGCTGGACAGCTACAAGGGTTGTCTTCATCATAATCCTTTCATAAAGCTTTGGAATCTATTCAGAAGAAAAGTCTGAAAGAATGTAAGAGCCAGAGGTGGTAGATGATTTCAATTAAATAGTGTCTTCCAGGTATTACAGTATGGATACACATATGCACTCATAGAGACTTTGACATCATGAGTGGGACCAGAAGAGGCTCCAAGGAGACAAAATCCCCAGCAGAGAAAAGGAAAAACGGAACATAAAGTCCCATCCCTAACAAAGAAACTACTTGCTAGGTATCTTCTCAAAAAAGGAAAATTAGTTTTGAGAGGGTTGGATGGATAAAGAATTAAGTAACCAGGAAGGTGGCATATATCTGAGAAAACTAATAGAGAATATTATTAAGATATGTTATATATAGCAACAAATAAATAACATTAAAAATAAAGTAAATATGCATTATGAATTAGTAAACTTTTAGTGTTGTTAATTAAAATGAATTAATTATAAATAATTAAATCATTAATTGAACTGACTTAACAGTCAATAGTTTAGCTTCATTTCTATCTGTAGTTGGTGATATATTAAGCATTTAATCTATATTAAATTATAACATTAATTTAGTAGACACTCTCTTGCTTTTATTTTTATTTATTTTTATTATTTCTCATTTTATTATCTCTTTTTGCCTCAGAGTATTAAGCCAACATTACATTCTCTAGTAGACTGATATTTTTATTCAGTTAATATTATATCATGCACTTCATTCTCTATTTTTAGCCATAAACCTATAAAGGAATACAAGCCATTTAATTAATCTTACTATTGTTGATAAATATTTTATACCACATTTTGTTGAATGGTGCACTGCATCTTGTACTAGAACAAGGATTTTCAGAGATTCTTTAATTCCATGCTTAATTTTGTACTCTTTCATTTATGAGGACAAAACAGAAATTTCAAATGTTTAACAGAAACATTAGACATTTGCCCATTAAAACTAAGAATTTTGCACAATATGTATATTCATATCAGTAAGGACTTTCTACTAGGACACAAAAAAATAAGGTCCTCTGAATTAACATGAGCCAAGCTCATAAGCAGCAAGCACAGGGCCTCTACGAGGCTACACTTGGTCTTCTGCACTTATATTATGGCTTATAGTTTACTGTTTTTATGGGATTCCTGAGCATTTACATTGTGGGTTCCTGAATCTTGTGCCTTCCCTTGGCCTCTTTCCCTTCTATTGGTCTGTCTTATATGACTTTAATGTAATAGTTTTTATTTTATCTTACTAAGTATTATTTTGTTATATTTTGAAGATGAATGAATGAATGAATGAATGAAAACCTAGCTACTAGATTATAGGTTAACAATGGACATGCCTTGTGTACCTACTGAGAGAGAGAAATCAATATTTTCCAATGAACATATAAACTGTGAATATTAATCATTACAGAACAGATCTTATAGATCTCATGCTCAAGAGTAGTTGGCCAACAAATATTGGATTCCACACATTTTCATTATGGGTGCATGTGTTTGTACATGTGTAAATGTATGTATTTGTGTGTGTGTGCTTTTACTTAGTTAAGGTTTACTTTTTTTTTTTGTGTTTTATTGTAACTTGTTTTCTACGCTTTTGTTGTTATATTTGTTTTTTTCTTTGTTGAGAAAGAACTTAAAGTTGGCTGGGTAGGGAGGAGCAAGGGGGGTAGACAAACCTAAGGGAGGTGAAGAAAATGATCAGAATATATTTAAATATAAAAATAGTTTTAAACCATAAGAAGGAAAAAAATAGAATTTCCCACAATATGAAGAGTCACATCAGTAAATCCTATGATGCTTCAAAATACTGTAATCTAACATATATACCAAGTACATGAAATACAGTTTTTATATGTGAAATGATCTTATGACATTCAAAATTAAAATAAATATCAAAACTAAACTTTACTTTCTCCATACAATAGTAGCTATTAAAGAAAATTTTCAATTATATAATTTATTGTTCATTTAAACATTATTGATTTTGCAATAATAATTAAATCTGAAAGTAGAGACTACATAAACACATATCAGAATAGACTTTATAAAATAAGTTTCTATGATAATTACTATTTTCTCTATATTTTAACTTGTTTTACTTTAAAATTGTCATAACTATGGTAAGACAATTAAAATGAATTGTACCTTGATATGTTTTTCTTTTTTTTTCGGGAAACATTTCATTTCCTCAAAGTTACTTCTATCCATCAAAAATGTATAAAAAGTAACTTAATTGAAGTTTCACATAGGAATCATGAAGTATTTGAGCAATGTGGTAGTGAGCCTAAGTCATCCAGCTCTTTTAAAGCATTGAGAGTCTCAAACTGAATTTACAAGGGTAGAGAGATTTTCCTCCAGTGCAGCCTTGTGAAAGGGCTATTCATTCTTGATTTGATCACCTTTGCCTCTATTTTCTGTAAAGCTTTATATTTGACTGTTGTGCTCATACAACCTTCAATAAAACCTTCAGTACCTGCAAGAAATAAGCCCCTACTACAGCAGCATCCTGCTCACAATAGCATCCAGGTAAGAAAATATTTTGTTCCTCTCTCATACAATAGACCCTGACTGTAGCCTCTCCTCCATCCACTCATACCACCCCCAATCCACTGCACCACTGATTCACTTCCCTTCAGAGAAGATCAGGCCTCTGAGTAATACATATTATTACATAAAAGGATGCAATAAGACTAGGCATAAACCCTCCCATCAAGGCTCGACAAGGCAATGAATTAGGGAGAAAAAGGTGCCAAGTCTAGGCAGAAGAGTCAGAGAAATTTACACTTCCACTGTTAACACACACACACACACACACACACACACACACACAAACAGCTGAACAAGTAATCAGGACACATATTTAGCTAGATAAATGACAGTAAATATAGCAATTCATTGTTGCCATTCTCTGTAGATTTTATAGAGATAAGTCTTAGTTATCATTTTCCATTCCTTTGTATGGTGTTGTCCTATAGACATTAACCAAAGCTTCTGTGCATTCAAATACTAACCCTGACTAAAAACCTGCATGTGAAAGTTCAATAAAAAGGCTAATTAACACAGAGGAAAAGTCTGTGGTAGACAACAGGAAAGCAGTTCTATATATATTGAGAATGTGTGATGAGTGATGAGTGATGAGTAATTTATTGCTGGTTCTTAGGAGGGATCCAGAGAATGGAGACAGAGTTATGCAAGTAAAACTGTGTTGTGGTTCTTGCAAAGAATTCAGGTTCTGTTTCTGAGACACACAAGACAATTTATAATCTACTCTAATTCCAATGTTGGGGGATTCTGGATGATTTGGTCAAATTTATTTTTCCTGCCTATAAAACATTTCATTTGCATTTTAAGCCCTCTTCTGACATTTTTTTTAAGAGCTCTTCTGACATTTTTGACACCAGAAACATATATTGCTTATACATACATGAAGTCTAATCCTCATACATATGTAAATCTAAGAATGGAAAAAGAAGAATAGTTCCTTAATCTTTTGGGATATATTACAAAAATTGGGAAACAAGCACCCCAAGAATAATTTAATGAGATTTATAGAAGTGTTTGATCTTAAGGTGTCTTTCTGTCTTCCACCTTTCATTTATTCATGCTAATTGGAAGTTGGTGGTGAAAACTGGAATTTAGAGTCTATAGTCAGTGATATGACTATCCAAAATCTACTAGTGTAAGAAGATAAAATTCACATTGTGTAAGCAATATTTGAAAGATGCACTTACATGAATTTTGTTTCTGAATTAAGGAGTAAAATAAAAAAATATTTTAGTAAATATATTTACTTGTGGGCAAAAGTCTATTAAACTGAAATCTAGAATATGTTGAGGCTTATTATGATTCCAATGTAAACCTTCTTCTATAAACCAATATATGCATATCATCTTACTTTCTTATGTATTAATTATTATATGGCTAATTCATTGGGATTCTACTCGGAAAATGTTACTGAAGGACAATAGCATGTGAGCTTATAGCTGTTAAATAATCAGCTGGATATTCTTACGTTTCTGAGCAAGAACCCCAAGTGTTGTGCATGTTGGGGAATAAGCATGTTTTGTTTAAAGACTTATGTAGATGGGAAAGAAAGACGGGAATGTCATAAAAAAAAATCTTGTGTCCTGAAAAGTCTATATAGCAATCATACAAAACTTGTTGTTCTAATACAGATTTCATGTAGTATTTTGAGTGGATTAAATAGATTTAGTATAAATCTATTTAAATAACCCAATATTCAACTATGATATTATGGGATCAATAGATAGTATTTAAAAATGAAACATACATTTAAACTGTTAATTAATTTTTGATTGAGTGAATTCCTAGAACAATGTATGCAGAATCACAGATGCCAAGAAACAAAACTTGTTGGTACTCTTTATTTCTTATTTTACCAAATTTCGAGTTTTCACAAGATTTTTGGTCAATCTTTATTATTAATTTATTTGCACATATAATTAAAATAATCCTTAAATCATATGACTGTTCTGTCATGAAGATTAAGTCCTTAGAAACACCATTTCATCAGTGTGTCCTAGCACAGTATATATTATCTCTCTTTGAGGCTTTCTTTCCACACTCCCTGTCATATGCAGTTCATGGAATTATTCTGTAAGCTGTGCTTCCCATTGTTACCTATTTTTTGCATGCTTAGGTATATCCAAACATCTAGAATCACATGTGTTTCTGTTGGTGAACAATCATGAAAACACATGTACTAAACCTTGTCTATCATTTTTCATTTAAAATATTTATTAAGCCTTAGTCACTTTTATTTCATGTATATGATCGTTTCCTTGTATGTTTTATGTGCACCATGTGTATGCCTGGTGCCCAAATAAGCACTATACAGTTAGTAGAGGATAGAGCATCATGAAGAAATAAACAAGGCATCTCAGATCTTATCAATCTGAGGTTATCAACAGTTGTGAGCTTCCATATGGGTGCTGAGAAATAAACCCAAAACTTCTAAAAGAGTAGCAAGAGTTCTTAATCACTAAGCTATTTCTCTGAACCCCTCACTCTACATTCTTAATATATTAGTTATTCTGGAATTTCTCTAAGAAATCTTTCACCATGCTTGCCCCAGCTTATCTTATTAGCTTTTCCAAGAGTGATGTTTATATGTACAATTATCTGGCAAATTTCATGCTTCCTGAGCTATTTCAAATATCAGCTCTTATTTATAGATGAATGGTCTTTAGATCCCACACCCACAGTGTTAGGAAATATTGTTACATTGTTTACATAGCTGAAAATCACACATACATGTGCCTCATAAAATGCTTTTTTAATAATGTAAATTATATGTATCAACTTAAATATATCTGTGAGAATTAGTCTTCTCGGGGATGAAGTCCCTAATTGGTTAACTAATACTGAAATCATAGACATATATGCTACAGTAAGTGGAATAAGTAAGGTTATTTACATAGTCAGATATGTATTTATACATGTGTGTATAAGTGTATATTCAACAAAATAATCAAAGAAAAAGAGACCAAGAATATGAGAAGTAGTAGTTATGCATGGATGTGTCTGAAGGAAGAATATTTAAAGGGTGAAAGTAGTTATATTCCAATTAAAATTGTTTTAAAAATAAAAATACATGGAAGACAGCCAGATGTCAGAGGAGCCACTAAGATGAACACATATTTGGTGTACAAGTGGAAGAGAAACAGAAGGAGAATGTTTTCAGCTCTATGAAGAAGCAGAGCTGGGAGACATGAGGGTAAAGAGGAATGGCCTGTTGAGGCCATAGGAACTTCTGGCCTACACTGCCACTAAGGGCCATGTGTGGATCCATGGCCATCTGGCAATAAGACTCTATTATAATGTCCATGGATCATATTACCAACAAAGGCTATGAAGACATACATAGCATGGGCTGCCACCTGGGATCATGTTGATGTCCAAGAGCTGTGCAGACTAGTCCCCACCTCTCACTTACTTCAGCACTCAGGAGAGCAGTCCCTGCACTAAGCCTGTAAGCTAACCCCAGGCATGTGAGCATAGGACAACTGGCCCCACCATTGCCCTATCCTATATTGGTGGAGGCATGGGGAAGGGAGAGATACTATCCTCAAGCCTTCCTCTCAAATATTGCAATGGTCTGGAAAGCTAACCACAAGTTACAAGAAAGAAAGAGAAAGCTTATTTGGGCACCAGGCATACACATGGTGCACATAAAACATACAAGGAAACGATCATATACATGAAATAAAAGTGACTAAGGCTTAATAAATATTTTAAATGAAAAATGATAGACAAGGTTTAGTACATGTGTTTTCATGATTGTTCACCAACAGAAACACATGTGATTCTAGATGTTTGGATATACCTAAGCATGCAAAAAATAGGTAACAATGGGAAGCACAGCTTACAGAATAATTCCATGAACTGCATATGACAGGGAGTGTGGAAAGAAAGCCTCAAAGAGAGATAATATATACTGTGCTAGGACACACTGATGAAATGGTGTTTCTAAGGACTTAATCTTCATGACAGAACAGTCATATGATTTAAGGATTATTTTAATTATATGTGCAAATAAATTAATAATAAAGATTGACCAAAAATCTTGTGAAAACTCGAAATTTGGTAAAATAAGAAATAAAGAGTACCAACAAGTTTTGTTTCTTGGCATCTGTGATTCTGCATACATTGTTCTAGGAATTCACTCAATCAAAAATTAATTAACAGTTTAAATGTATGTTCCTTGCTAGCTGCAGAATTTAGGAGAGTAGGTTTAACATTTTGCCTGGGCAACACAGTAGAATTGGCCCTGGTTGCTTGGGTAATGGTGAGAATGCTGACAGACATGGACATGCGACTGTGAGAGTTGTCTCTGCAACTCCCATGCCTTGAAAAGAGAGAGACAGCCTTCTCCCAACCTTTACTAGCTGCATCATTGGATGAAATATTCAGGGGAGTGCTGGAGAGCTCACCCTAGTGGTGCAGATGAAGGAAAGCTGGTAGGCTGACTAACCTAGCAACCATCCTGGCCAGATCCAGGGCTTTGAGTTGGTGCCCCCACATCTACCTTATGTATGAACTGCTGGAGCATATGAAGGAGCAGATCCTGTTGATCCAAAGCTGCATGATCTCCACGACAGGAGGCAACAACAGGATAATCAAGAGGAACCCGGGTGAGGATCCAATACTGATGTTGTAGAATAAGCGAGAGTCCTTGAACCACACCAATGAATCATTTCAAAGAAAAATTATAAATAAATATTTGTGGACTAAAAGGTATGCTATGTGACATGGTATAGCTTCTACAGTTGGATTTTTTTTTTTATTTTTTATTCTGCTTGTGTGTGTGTGTTTTCTTTTGTGGGGAGTGTACAAGGGATGGAGGGCAGATAGAAAGAGATGAGGTAGTGAGAAAGATTGGAGTACATGATGTGAAATTCAAAATCAATAAAATGTTAATAAAAATCTACAAGGCAGTGAATAAACAAATTATTTATGTGCAATGCATATCACTTTCATCACTGATAATGTCAGCACACGCAGTATTCCTCATCTATGGGTTAAACCTAATCACAAAACAGGAACTTTCCCTATTTTAAAAATCTCTATCCTTGAAAATATTAAAATATTTTGAGAAATGCTATTAATTTTAATAAAATTAAAATTTTACAATCTGAGTACTATATGAATTGTAAAAATTATATTTCTTTATACTGCAATTATTTGTTTTAATTATATTTAATAAAAACCGATGCCATCTTACAATGCTAGTTATATTCCTTCATAATATATTTTTATAAATCTACCCTATGTAGTTTATTACTTTATCATGTTATTTTTACAGGTCATAAGTGACCTTAACTTTTATTTGTGCTATTTAATATCATTTCATATTCATCATTTCTACTACAATAAAATGTATGGCTAATTTTAAAAAGTGAGGTATTATGGAGTTCACATACACAAGAATAAAATAGATTGAAATTACAAATTAGTTCTTTCTGAAACACTGCAGCAAGAATAACATTGTTTTATATTTTTACCATTTGACTTTGTATTTTAAAGGTAGCTTTGTACATTTTTCTACTCAATTACTTTATGCCCTTCAACTCTTCCCTCACAAAAGTTTTAAAGGTATCACTCTCTCACATACGCATTCAAAAATGCCACATGTTATAGTAAATCAGATGGATAAGATAAGCAGACCAAAGAAAAAATAAAAGACCTATAAAATGATTATGGATTTTACTGTCTTTATCCAAAAAACTCAAATAATTGTCAATAATATGGCAATATGTATACATCTTAGCTGGGATGCAAATACCATTGATTTTGTTGGGTGATCCTGTCTTCTGTCCATTTCTCAACACTGATTTATTACAGAATTGTCATGAAGCATCAGCTATAAGTGTTTCAAATGGAAGACCTTGTCTGTCATACACTTTTCTTCCTTGCAAAATCAAAGGGCAAGGATAGGATTATGGTAGTAAAGTACTCTGTTAATATAATTATCCAAACTTATTTCGTGTGTGGTAGATATGTAAATCTATTAATTAAAAATTATTCTAGATACATAGGTTATTTCACTGCATGTATGTTTGTATAGTACTTGGGTTCCTGATTCCCAGACAAGCCAGGAGAGGTTTGACTGGAGTTACAGTTATCAGCTGCTATGTGGTTTTTAACAATTAAATTCAATCATCTGGAATAACAATCAGTGCTTTTATTCTTTGAGCCATGTCTTCATCTCCTTAATATTCCAATCCTAGTAAAAGAATGCACTTTCACACACACACACATACACAAACACACACAAACAAAACAAAACAGACAAACCACTATGGCTTCTTTCAAAGTAACTATTTTTAGAGACTAATATCAACTCCAATGAATATGATAAAATTTTTTTTATATTTGTTTAGTAAACATAAATTAATGTTAGATTGAGATACCATTCTACTTCAGAATGGGTTCCTTTAAAAGAACAGGTAGTGAAAAGCATAAGGAGGGTTGTAGAAAAACAGGAATCTCACAGACACAGTCATAAGGAGGAGTGAAGAATAACAGGAATCTCACAGACACAGTCATAAATGGAGGAGTGTAGAATAACAGGGATCTCACAGACACAGTCATAAGGAGGAGTGAAGAATAACAGGAATCTCACAGACACAGTCATAAATGGAGGAGTGAAGAATAACAGGAATCTCACAGACACGGTCATAAGGAGGAGTGTAGAATAACAGGGATCTCACAGACACAGTCATAAGAAGGAGTGTAGAATGACAGGAATCTCACAGATACAGCTGTCAATCATACAGAGTGACATTTATTTATGCTGTATAACCTAGGATAAATTGTGTTACTACCTTTATTTGTATATTCAACTAAACAACATTCTGGAAAGCCTAAGCCATCCAAATACTGAAAGGGCTATAATTTCCAAGGGTTATCCAAAGAAGTGGCAAAAGAAGAAATGGATTCTGTAGAGCACAGAGAAGGCTCTGTGTAATGTTGTGATGGCAAGTTCAGATCATGGTCCACTTGAATAAACATCCTGAATGAATGGTAAGATCAAAATCAGATACCAACTCTGGGTGCTGAGTGATGATGATCTATCATGGCAGAATCATTAATTGGGACACAAGTCCTCCAATGTGGGTTTTGATAATGAGAAAAACTATGCAAAGAAGGATGGGAGTGCACAAAGACTGCCTAATTACAGAGGATATTACAAATGAACATAAAGGCTGGGCAGTGGTGGGGCATGCCTTTAATCCTAGCATTTGGTAGGCAGAGGCAGGTGGATTTCTGTGACTTTAAGGCCACCCAGTCTACACAGCAAGTCCCAGGACAGGAGAAAGTACACTGAGAAAACTTGTCCCACAAAAACAAATCCCAACAAACAAAAACAATAAAGTAAAACAAAAACCAAAATTGAAGATTGAAATATCAAGATAACATATTGATTAAACCTTCCAAGTTATTCAAAAGAACGGCCTGAGAAATTGCCAGTAATAGAGTTCATAGGTATTGCCTGAGAAGGTTCAGATTTCTGAGCTTTCTTCACTTTTGTTTTTTTGTTTTGGTTTGATTTTGTTGTTTTTCTGTTTGGTTTGGTTTGAAATTTTAACAATGATTCACAAACCACCAACTACTCCAAAATTAAGCCCAAAGTCCTCAATCTGTACTACATATAGTATGTTTCAGAAGTGAGCATAGGGGTGATTTGCTTATTACCTAATATTGAAGTGTACTATTGTTAAGTCATTTAAAGACTAATTTGACACTAAATTTTAGTGCTGTTTCATATAATTCCACTTTACACAAATTGGAGAAATATAAGAATTTTTATTCTGTCACAGGGAAATGGTTTTTGATTTTTATTTCAAAAGTGGCTTCTAGAAAAGGTGGGTTGTAGAAAGATTAGCATCAATAAGGGTATCACATGAATTCGGATTGTCTCAGGCTCTGATGGGTGGTACAAACAAATTTACAGATTTTAGTTTTCTTCTGACATGTAGTTGATACATAATACATTATTTTAGATTAATATTAAGTCTGCAAGACCAATGCCAAGTATGTAAATTCAATTTTAGAAGTTAAATCATATTTCACAGTAGTTTTTGCTTTATATGGTCAATAATTTTGTGTTGAGTATGCATACCATGGAATTAACCTTTCAGTTTTAATATTTCTTAGTTTCTTTTATTTGTTTTTAAGTTCTTCTCGATGAGTAAGTGGTATTACTATTTTTTTTAACATAAAGCATAAGGACTTGAAATAATGTTCAAGTGTTTGGCAACATTCCTTTCACTTTCAGCCATCCTTGATTTTCCAATTTGGATGGAATTATTAGACTTCTTCTAATCTTGTTTTTCAAAAAGTATTCAGCCCATTTAATCACTTGGCGACTATGTTTATTGGTTACTTCAGCAAATCAATTCTGCCTGGCTTCTTTCTCTGCCAAGCTGTGATATGTAAGTCTGACGGTCAAGGTTTCTTTCTCTAAGTGTGTTTCTATAAAATTTGTGCAACTAGTCTTGATTCTAGCCTAAGACACCCCAAGGTTTATGCTATTCCTCTCTGAAATCAATATTTACTTGTAAGCATTATTTCTGCCCTTAAAAAACCACTTAATGAAAATCATCTATAGATTATTTTCAAGTCTTGCTTTAGTTTAAAAAACATTACTGAAAAGGAAGTTAGGCTGTGACTGGAGGTAATTAACATAGTACTTGCTTAGTGCGTGATAGACCCTATGTTTGGCACCCAGCAGAAAGATAAATACGCAGATAAATAAATAAATAAATAAATAAATAAATAAATAAATTAGCCAAAAACTTTGTCTATACACACAAAAGCTATTCAACAAAAGAAAGATGTTATTTAAGTATTTACATATTAAAGTAGACAAATAAATTAAAGGTATTTTATAAAAGCCTAAAGTTTCAAGTATTTTATAATTTATAAAGTGAGCATGATGCAATAGAAAGAGATCTAAACTGCAAAAACAGGCATGAGGGCTCTCAAAGTTTCTTACTTGAAAAATTTATTGTACGATCACAAAGCTCTAAAGAATATATGTAGTACTCCATTGTGTAGATGTACCACAATTTCTGTATCCACTCCTCTGTTGAGGGACATCTGGGTTGTTTCCAGGTTCTGGCTATTATACATAAGGCTGCTATGAACAGGGTAGAGCATGTGTCCTTATTACATGTTGCAGTATCTTTTGGGAATATGCCCAGGAGTGGTATAGCTGGGTCCTTCGTTAGAACTATGTCTAATTTCCAGAGGAACTGCCAAACTGATTTCCAGAGTGGTTGTACCAGTTTACAATCCCACCAGCAATGAAGTAATGTTCCTCTTTTTCCACAACCTTTCCAGCATCTGCTGCCACCTGAGATTTTTATCCTAGCCATTCTGACTGGTATGAGGTGGAATCTCAATGTTGTTT
>NW_022196905.1:192606068-192642999 GCF_008632895.1 Mastomys coucha
GGGGAAGGGGGAGGCAACAGGGGTTTGTTTTTGTTGTTTTTGTTTGTTTCTTTGGTTTTTGGCGGGGAAACTGGGAATGAAGAAATTTACATGTAAATAAAGAAAATATCTAATAAAAAAATCTTCTTACATCTTTCTGTAATGATTTTCAATAAATAGATGCAGTAAATGTAGATGTTCATTTGAAATTTTTGTCTGAAACTTCAAGAGGCCCTCTAATTGTACATATATTGTTAAAAAAATGAATGAGTACTTTCTAAATATAAGTTTTAGGCAATTTTCCTTAATAAATTAACTGTACTTTTGTATTCCTCAAGAACTGTTATGAGTTAATTACAGCCTTTTCTTCCACACCTATAGATTGAAAATGATTAATCTCCACATAAACACATCCTACATATTCTTTGTAAAAGAGATTTCAAATAGTATCATTGTGTGTATATAAATTGGAAAGGATGTAATAAAAAACTGTGATAGTTAGAAAATTAAATTTAGTCTACTATATCCTGCTACTTTGCCAAATGTGGTCAGACATTACATTAAAGGGAATTTAGAGGGATTAGAGAGATGATTGTTTGGCAAGGAAGGAAAAACATTTCTTTGTCCTATTTATTTCAGTCTTTGAGAAAGACTGTTTCCTCACTCTCTGCTCAGGATTTTTTTTTTCCACTCTCCTTAATTTTGGACCCAAGGAAGCCATTTCTCTAGCATTTGCATCAATACTTCAAATCTAATTGACATTTTAAAATTTTAATCCAATATGGTATATTTTTATTTTGTTTTTTGAACTTTAGAACTTCAGGTTCTCCCATCTGCATCTATGAATGATTTTAAAGTGATTTTAAAGAATAATGTAAACTATTGGATTATGATTACACCTTTGATCCAAATGGATATTCCATTTTTTTCAGCAAAATCATTTGCTATGCAGATGATTATAGACAATTTATTCATAGTTTGTCGACTACTGTACTGATACATATCTCAAAATTAACAATTACTGAGTGTGCTTTGAAAGGGAAGAAGTGAAAATGACTCTTTATATGCTAATATTTTAAAACATAATTATGTCCTGACTTATGCACTTTCAGAAGGGTTTTTATTAACATTAATTTAAATTCATTTAAAAATGTTATCTTACTTTCTATGTAAAAAAAAGTTAATTAGTATGAAAGTCTACATTTCTGATTTATTGTTATGCAAACTAGTTAAAAATTACAAAAGGAAGTGATTGACCACTATGGATCTAAAATATGGGGACACTGTTACAAAATCTTGTGAATTGTACTGATAAGAAAACATGTGATCCATATTAAGAAATTCCCTTTAATTTTGTTTATTGGTTCAATCTTTAAGCATTGATTGAAGCAAGCAAAGTAAGGGTCAACATTCAAAGCAGAGAACATTCCCATCTCATCATTTATTGGATTATAGTGTTATGTTAAAATGAATGACATTTTTGTGATTTTAAAATGATATTACAAAATTACTGTAAATAATAAGTATACTTTGTAGTCGGAAATGTGGCTCAACTCATTTAACCTCATTAAAAACTTTTGATAGGGATCATGACTATTATAAATTTCAAACAATTTTTGAAGAAAAACGGTGTGTTATCCTATTTGTGTATGGTTAGTCATTAGAAGAAGACATCAGAAAGACTTTATATTAATCCATTTATTATACTACTAAATAAGTAATAAAAATAATTAATATTTATAGTATAAACCTTTTAAGAACCATCCAGTAACTGAGCATTGTAATTAAATATATTGAGACTCATAACAGAAAAAAAGCAATAGAGATTCAATTGTTTTACTTTTGAAATTAATTTTACATTTCAGGTAACTATGTACCAGAGTTTTAATATACGAACATTTATAAATAATAAGTTATATGTTTGACTTTGTCTAGCAGTTTTTTGTTGACATGACAGGCATTGCTTTTGTTAAACTGAATAATAAGTGGCATAGAGAAGGCTGAGTAAATAAAGACCTATGCTAACCAGTTTGATGACTTGCAATTGTTCCCCTAGATGTACATGGCAGAGTGAACTGACTTCCACAAATTGCCTGTGACTTCCACAAATATGTCATGCTGCATTTGCATATCACACACATGTGTACACACACATTTAGAAAAATACATGAAATAAAATTTAATCCAATAAATCATTTTGGGGGGCACAGTGAACTTTTATTGATGATATTCAAGAGTAGAGAGGGCTCCCTAGACTCTTCCTGTTTTTTTGAGGGTCTGAGATGGAAATTCTTAGGGAGATGCTTAGTGTTTGGGACTGAGTTGGGGCAGGGACTTCTAGCAACCAAGGGCCTTTCTCTTGCTTTCAGTGTCCTTGCTGGGGTGGGTCGTGTAGGGTTTCTTACATTTTGGAGCCCATGTAGGCCATGAGGTCCATGACCGTGTTGCTATAGCTGTACTCATTGTCATACCAGGAAATGAGCTTTACAAAGTTGTCATTGAGAGCAATTCCAGCCCTGGCATCAAAGGTGGAAAAGTGAGAGCTGCTGTTGAAGTTGCAAGAGACAACATGGTCCTCAGTGTAGACCAGGATGCTCCTCAATGGGTCCTCAGATGCCTACTTCACTACCTTCTTGATGTATTCATACTTGGCAGCTTTCTCCAGGTGGCATGTCAAATCCACAATGGATATATTGGGGACAGGAACACAGAAGGACATGCCAGTGAGCTCACCGTTCAGCTCTGGGATGACCTTGCCCACGGCCTTGGCAGTACCAGTGGATATAGGGGTGATGTTCTGGGCAGCCCCAAGGCCATCATGCCACAGCTTTCCAGAGGGGTCATCCACAGTCTTCTGAGTGGCAGTGATAGCATGGACCATGGTCATGAGCTTTACCATGACAACAAAGTTGTCATGGATGACCTTGGCGAGAGTGGCTAAGCAGTGGGTGGTACAGGATGCATTGCTGACAATCTTGAGTGAGTTGTCATATTTCATGTGGTTAACTCCTATCACAAACATGGGGGCACTGCCAGAAGAGCCAGAAATAATGACCCTTTTTGTCCCTAACTTAAAGTGGGCCCTAGCCTTCTCCATGGTGGTGAAGACACCTGTAGACTCCAAGACATATTCAGCACTGGCATTACCCCATTTGATGTTAGCAGGATCTCACTCCTGGGAGATGGTGATGGGCTTCCCATTGATGACAAGCTTCCCATTCTTAGCCTTGACTGTGCCATTGAATTTGCCATGGACAGAGTCATCCTGGAACATGTAGACCATGATGGCAAAAATTTCCCCTTTCCCAAGTGCAGAGCAGAAGGAAGCCCTGGTAACCAGGCGCCCAATAAGGCCAAATTTGATCATACCAAACCTTCACCATGTTGTCTATGGGATGAGGCTGGCACTGCACAAGATGCAGATGTCTCTGGAACAGGGAGGAGCAAAAAGAGCATAAATCATTATAAATCGGATTTTTTTTAGTCATTTTATACTCTTTTTTCATCTTAGATGATATCCGTCTTCCTGGCTACCTTTCCACAATGCCTCCCCCATCCCATATACCCTCTCCCCACTCCCCTTTGCCTCTATGAGGGTCCTCCGACTCCCACCCACTGCTGCCCCACCACTCCAACATACCTCTACCTTAAGCTAGGGCATAAAATCTCCATAATACCCAGGGTCTAGCCTCCCATTGATATCAGACAAGGCCATCCTCTACTACATATGTATCTGGAGCCATGTATCCCTCCTGGTATGTAGGGCAGTGGTCTCCTCAGGTAACTTAGGCTCAATCAAGTATTTGGCTTTGAGCCCTGGAGCCTCTGTGGGCAGTTTTCTGCTTGCAGGGGGAAGAAAGAGCTCAGCCATAACTCTTGAGCCTTTGGTTCCTGTGTCAGTCACAACCCCTCACAGCTGCCCCCGCAGGAGATGTGTGCTCTATCAGGCAGACAATGCCCCAAGCTCCCAGCATTCTAGCTGGACGCTATCCCCAGTCATCTGACCAGAGCACAGCCAGGCATGCTATGCCCCATACAATATAAGAGGCAGTTTGCCAGCTCCTCTCTCTTGCTCTTTCACTCTTCTCTTGCTCTTGCCCTCTTTCCTCTCCTACCTTCTTACTCTTTTTTCCTATTCTTTTTTCTCTTCTCTTGCTCTTTGTTCCTCTCTTGCTTTCTCCAGTTCCTTACTCTTCCTCCTCTCCTTTCTTTCTCTCTACTTGACCAGCATATTTTCTCTTTCCTATAATAAAATATCTCATTTATATATTGCCTCCTTTTTAACTAATGTGCTGTGCAGCCACAGGTCAGCACCAGGGAGAGAGAGAGAGCCATTGGCCTCAGCAGCAGACCCCACTTTGGTACAACACCTGTACACTCTTTGGTTGGTGGGAGCACTGGGTAGTCCAGCCAACATTGTTCTTCCTGTGGGGTTGCAATCCCCTCTGCTCCTCCAGTCCTTTCCCCAGTCCCAGCACTGGGGGCCCCGGGGCCCCGGGTTCAGTCTGCATTGGTCAGGTGTTGAGAAAACCCCCCAGGGAACACAGAAACCCCAGGTCTCTGTCAGCAAGCACCTCTTGGCAACAGCAAGAGTGTCTGGTTTGGTATTTGCAGATCAGATGGATCCTCAAGTGGGGTAGTCCCTCCATGGCCATTCCCTTCAGTCTCTGCTCCATCTTTTGTTCCCTTCTTTCCTTTAAACAGCAACCAATAAAGCATTGAAATTTTGAATAAGCACCTCTCTACCCAGCATAGATGGATGATGACATAGAAACTGTTCCTAGATCCTGAAAAATAAGGCTTGATTTCTGCCCTCCATCCAACTGTCAACTGCCAAAGGCTTTCTATGCCTCAAACACTTTTGCCCAAAGTTTCTGCTTTAACCCAGCTCCCAGAAAGAGCAGGTAAGTGCCTGAGACTACAGCTTACATTTATGTTCTAGCCTACTCTAATGTTGGGAGTTAAAGGTTCTCCTTGACCCAGAGTCTCAAATCTACACTTCTGCATTTCCACAGATTCTATTGACTAAGCAGGTAGCAGTCCCAGAGAGTCGGTGCAGAAGAAAGCTGAGAATCACCAAGTGCCATTGTCATTTTCCATCACCAGAATCACTGCCACTTCTGAAGACAATATTTATTCACTCTTTCTTTGGTTACACCTGTCTTCAGCTTCTCTTCATTTTCTCTTCCATTTCAACATCATTAAATTCCCAGTACCATCAACCTCTATTGTTTGACCACTGTCTTATGCAAAACTATATGTGTACTATAGTCTAATAATACATGTATACTGTGACTAATAATAAAATACACTGAAGGGTCTACCTAATGGTGCTGACCTTTTCAATAAATAAAAGTTGCATTAAACTCAAGTATTCACAACACTAAATAGTTAATTTGTCAACCCAAAATATATCGTCACCAAACTGTATTGAATATAATACAGTTTAATACTTTAAACAATAACATGATTTCTGGTGCTAATTATAAAATGAGAAAATCATAGATTATTCACATTTGATGAATGTGGTCTTAAAAAACAGCTTTATTGAATGATTGAATAGTATTTTATGTACTTTTTACCTAAGATATAATTCAAAGTTGTTTATTAATTTTTCACATTGGAGAAAATGATGGTAGAAAGATTCAATATGAAATATACTTGAATAGTAAATTGGTTTTTGTATCAAGATAGTTTTAAAATCTCAGGTTTATTTGGAAATATTATGTAGGAGAATGGAATAATTTTCCAGTGATTCCTGTTTATCATTGAGCCTTGGGACCTTGTGAGCAATTTAGAGAAGACAAATGCCCCATGGGTTAGAGATCCACAGCAGGAGTTGCTCCTGTAGACTAATGTTCTCTAGATTTATCTATTTATATACACAACTTGTTTTCTCTTTAAAATACCTGTGGATGTTTCTTACATCATCTGGTACTGATCTGTAAAATGCTGTTGGTAAGAAAATACAAAAAAAAACCTAATAATTGTAGATATCTTCATTGAAAATGCTACATAATAGACACTTAAAAACTTGCATAAACTTTTATTTATTTGTTAGTTCCAAATGATACCCCTGAGGTCTAAATGCCTTTGAGAAATAATGTTCATTAGCAACTTTGTTTTGCATTGTCACCTGAGGTTTTAATATTAGCCATTCTGATTGGTGTGATGTGGAATCTCAGGGTCATTTTAATTTGCATTTCTCTGATCACTAAGGATTTTGAACATTTCTTTAGGTGTTTCTCAGCCAATGAGATTCCTCTGTTGTGAATTCTCAGTTTAGTTCTATACCCCATCATTTGATTGGGTTGTTTGGCTTTTTGGTGGTTAGCTTCTTGAGTTCTTTATATATTTTGGATATTATCCCTCTATCTGATGTGGAGTTAGTGATGACATTTTTCCCTATCTGTAAGTTGCTGGTTTGTCATATTGACTATGTCATTTGCCTTACATAAGCTTTATAGTTTCAGGAAGTATCATTTATCAATTCTTGATCTTAGAGTGTGAGCCATTAAAGTTCTGTTTAGGAAATCCCCCCCTGTCCCAATGAGTTCAAAGCTCTTTCCCACTTTCTCTCTTATTAGATTGAGTGTATCTGGCTTTATGTTGAGATCCTTGATCCATTTGGACTTGAACTTTGTTGATGGTGACAAATTTGGGTCTATTTTCATTTTTCTACATATACACAAGAAGATAGACCAGCTCCATTTATTGAATGTGATTTCTTTTTTCCATTGTATATTTTTGGCTTCTTTGTCAAAGATCAAGTGTGTATAAATGTGTGGTCCTTGATTCCAGTCCATGGATCAACCTGTCTGTCTCTGTACCACTACCATGCAGTTTTTAATCACTATTGCTCTGTAGTAGAGCTTGAGGTCAAGGATGCTGATTCTACCAGCTGTTCTTTTATTGTTATCAAAGCATACACCAGCTGATATGAGACCCCACCAAGGCATATACAGCCAGGTCTGTGTTCAGTCAGAGAAGATACACATAACTCTCAAGAAACTGGAAGCCCCAGGGAGTTTAGAGGTCTGGTGGGGTTGAGAGTAGGGTGGAGACATCCTTGTGAAGACAGGGGCTGGGGGGCAGGCAAGAAGTATGGAATGTGGAACAGTTGGAAAGTGGATCAGTTTGGAATAAAATATTAAGTGTGAATAAAAAAAAGAAAAAATAATAAAAACGTTTCTTTTGAAATTTCTAGTAGGTAAATAAATATCTACTGGTATTATATTTGTGCCTAATCAAAATCCAAAATTACTCTACTTTGAATATGAATAGTGGTACAAGATTTTCATCTCAGCACATGGTAAAGGGAGTCAATTGGCAAGTTAAGGGCACACAAGACTATTCAGACTGTTTTAAAAGACAAATGCTATCCATATTTGTGAATTCATTTTGAGCTAACTTATAGTAGTTTTAAAATATTTTTATAATATAAAACACCTAACATAATACATGTGTATAATATTATATAAATATATAATATAAATATTTGATGATATTCATATGACTTTTCTAAGAGACACAGAATTGAATTTTAATCATATAGTAGTAATGAGCTAGTATTTACTCATGTCATTAAATGGTGTAGTACAATTTTTTGTTTTTGTTTGTTTGTTTGTTTGTTTTTTGTTTTTGATTTATGAAACATGGTTTCTCTGTTATAGCCCTGGCTGTCCTGGAACTCACTTTGTAGACTAGGCTAGCCTCAAACTCAGAAATCCACCTGCCTCAGCCTCCCAAGTACTGGGATAAAAGACGTGTGCCACCACTGCCCAGCTTGTTATTTTATTTTATATATATTTTTTTAATTTTTAAGGAATAAGGAGCCACAAAGTTGAGTGCATTTGTGTTCTTGGTACAATTTCCCTCAGTTAGAATGAGGTATTGTTCTTTTTTTAAATTAGTTTTAGTTTGAAGTCTATTTTGTCAAATAATGACTCCTGCTTGCTTTGTACTTCAATCTGATTAGATTATTTTTGTCCATTCTTTTTTAAAGGTAAAATAAGTTTTCTGAAGACAACAGATAGATATATCTTGTTTATTGATCTATTTGCTAGTCATGGGTCTTTTGACTAGAGAATTGAAATCATCAATATTTAAAGTACTATGGAATGTGTATTTGGTAATTATAGTCATTGTGTTGTTGTTTTGATGGGTGCTCATTGAAAGCAATTCTAAAGGACTGGTAGATTTTGGAGAGAAGATACTAACTTGATCATTTATATTTTTTGATATTTTTGAAATGAGATCTTTGCCTATTGGATTTCTTTTGCTGTGCTAAGTCTCCTATCAACAGAGCAATTTAGAGAAGAAGATAACATATGTAGGCAAGCTGAATCTAGAGGTTGGAAATGGCTTAGGAAGAATGAAATCAGATATATGGAATGGAATGGACTGGTATATTAGATCAACTAGCTGGTTTAAACCTGATGTCAGGGGTAGATTTACATGAATGAGAAGGTTGGAAATGAACTTGTAGTGACCTGTGCATTGGAGTTCAAAGAAAAGGATGAAAGCCTAGAACTATTTGTAGTGCTAGTAAAGGAGGCTATGTCTGTTCATACATTAGATACAGGATTTGACTATATGTCTCTGGCTAAGGAAACGTCATAAATAGGGAGGTCAGAGTGACTCAAAGGGCTAGAAAAGTCAAGACGTTTGGCTGAGTGTACAGGTTAGATACTGTGCAGTAGGGGCTTGTGAGTTTTGATATGCAGGTACTACTACTCAGCTATTAAAAACAATGAATTTATGAACTACTTAGGGAAATGGATGGATCTGGAGAATATCATCCTGAGTGAGGTAACCCAATCACAAAAGAACACACATGGTATGCACTCTCTGATGAGTGGATATTAGCCCAGAAGCTCAGAATAAACAAAATATAATCCACAAACCACAAGAAGCTCAAGACAAAGGAAGACCAAAGTGTGTGGATACTACATTCCTTCTTAAAAGGAGAACAAAATACCCATGGAAGAAGTTGGAGAGACAAACTATGGAGCAAAGACTGAAGGAAGGACAATCCAGAGACTGCTCCATCTGGGAATCCTTCCCATATTCAATCATCAAATCCAGACAATATTGTGGATGCCAGCAAGTGCTGGATGAAAGGAGCCTGATAGCTATCTCCTGAGAGGCTCTGCCAGTGCCTGACTAATACAAAAGTAAAGGTACCATTTGATGTAGATAAAGAAAATGTCTAATAAAAAATAATTTAAAAAATTATGATAAAACTCACTTTCGCTAGGAACAATCTTGAAATTTGACTTAAGAATACCCAAATATTTAGCATAATCTTGCAGGACACAGTTTAGACTCAATAGGCACTCATTACCATTGACACTTAAAATACATTTAAATAATTGTAAAACAGATTTGGTGGAAGGCTCTATTATTTCAGAAGGATGTCAAATAAAGAGTTACATACTCTTTATCAGCAAAGTGCTGATACACCTTTAAAAAAGAAAAGATAGCAAGAGCAAGAGGTTTATCCAGAAGTTTTCCATAAGTACAACAGATTTTAACATTTTAAAATATGTATTTTCTTTAGTTTAACGGAGTTATGGTTTGGAACTCAAAACAAACATTTAGAAAATTTACACAATCTAGTATAAAAATATGGATTTCACCCTTTTCTATGTTTGCTTTTTTTCTACTAACAAGGTTGGAGAGCCCTGATTCAGATTCTCAATGATAATCTCATGCAGTCATATGGCATATATATTGAGGTATATAGAGGTTTTCCTGGTCATAATGATCACTATTAATGTAATAACTGTGGAGAGTTAATTCCTAAGAGATTTATACATAGTTATCCAGAAACATTTTTGTATGTCTAGATTAAATTTAAAATTATCACACTTTCTCTGACCCTTGTGTACATATTTAAATCACAACTAAACCATGTTGTGATTAATAAATATTAAATATTTTCATATGTTCTTGTTTTCACACATACGTTTGTCATCTATTGAGGACAAGAGTTTTAATTTGTACTTATAGCACTCTGTTCATTTTTTTGCTTACTTAGAGTACTCCACGAAAACAAATATATAGTGCTATCATGTGTCTACCAATGGTACTTTACAAATATAGTCACTGTTTAAATTGAATGCATAAATTAAAATCATTAATAAAAAATAATTTTAAAATTATCATAATATAATAATAAATTACATGAAGGAGGAACAGAATTTTGAGAGAGTCCATGATAGGCCCTAATTAGGCAAATACTAGAAGAATCTTTGAACATGAAGCAAGATTTAGCTGGGTGTGGTGACATTTGATTTAATCCCTCCACTTGAGAGACAGAAGCAGGCATATTTGCATATCCTTATGAGTTTTATTATTATTATTATTTTGGGTTTTTTTGAGACAGGGCTTCTCTGTATAGCTCTGGCTGTCCTGGAACTCACTCTGCAGACCAGACTGGCCTTGAACTCAGAAATCCACCTGCCTCTGCCTCCCAAGTGCTGGGATTAAAGGTGTGTGCTAATAATGCCCGGCCCTTATGAGTTTTAGAAGTCTGCCATGTGTGTGTGTGTGTGTGTGTGTGTGTGTGTGTGTGTGTGTGTGTGTGTATGTAGCTACAATTTTTAAGCTTTATCAAATCAAAATAACCCCCATGTTATAATTGCCTTATTGCCTTTATTTTCCTTAAGTATGGAATACTACATGACATCTGCTGTTTTTGACAGACTAGCAATTCATAATGTGATATATTGTCAAATATAGTTTTATTCAAGGTGTGCTTTGGGTCTCTAGAATTACTACTCTATAGAACTTCAAATTTGTTCATTAGTCTACATTTTCCAAAATCATGATAACACTTTGTTCATGTGAAATGAACTCAATATATGTAAGAACCTGAAATATGTTTGTTGTTGTTGGTTGTTTATTTATCTGTTTGTTTTTATTTTTTTCTTTGGCTTGTTTCCCTTAATGTATTTTCACCAATTAGGTTAAAAAAATCTTTTCTTTCTTTTAAATTTACTTAAATTCTGTTACACGTATTTATTTCCATTTATCTACCCAGTAGTTGACAGGCAAATTGGTCTTTCATGTCTTGGTTATTATGAATATTGCCATAATAAATATTAGGGTATAAATATTTTTATGAGATTCTGCTTTTGTTAAAAATGGCATATATTTAAAAGACAGATTGTTGACTCATATCTTTGTTTCATTATTGTAAATCATGAATCTCTATGCTTTGTCCATGAGAATACAGAAATCTAACATTGAACTTTTAAAATGATAGACAAATTCTTTATTGTTGATCATTATAAAAAGATATTATAGAAAATTGGAATGGTTTACAAGAGTAACAAATATTAAATGCAATATTAAAATGTTTATATTTGCATGTGTGTAAGATATACAATATTTTTATTTTTTCTTAATATAAATTATATTTCTTTTACCTGTTTTGCTATGTCTTTGTTTTATGGATGCTAATAAATAACTTTATTCATTAGATGTAATTGTCATCTCAGAGGCTTATTGCTAAACATCCTTACTGTTCTGAACTCTGACTGGTTAGTTTAACACAGCTGTTCTGTCTCAAACAACTCTGGAAGTTGACTGAATCTGACTTCCCTTGACTTCAGGCAGAATTTCTCTGCTTGGGCTCAAATTAACTCTGGAAATTTCTTCTAATCTCCAAGTTCCTGGTCCTTATCTGACTCCTTCTGTCAAGAAATATAACCTATCTCTGTAAAACTGCTTCACTCCCACCCCACATATGGTTAGAAATCCCCTCTATTCTTCTATCATTTGTTGTTCTCTTAAGGGTTGGGCATAAGCTGTCTTTGACTTCTTTTGTCAAATCTTTCTCTGATTAGTCACTTTGTCTACCTCTCAATTAGAAGTCAGTTTAAAGCATAGCTGCTTCCTTTTATAAACTAACCTTACATTGTTTGTGATTAAACATTTGTGTACTAAGAGTTGAAAATATTAAACATTGTGGTGTTTCTGTATGCTAGCCTAATCGTACAGCCCTAAGTCTTTGGATATAATGCCTTGACAGAGAAGTCATGTTGTTGCTAAATTAAAATTCCTCTACTTGACAGACTAATATTCAGTAAAGTCTTCTTTAAAAAGTGAAGCCAGATTCATGTTTATGAATCTTAGTTAATGACTTGTAGTATAAATTATTTTATATGTAATCAGCATTCATTTACCTTATCTATAATTTCATACACTAAAAATAGTTTTACTAGAATAGAACACTATTTTCACATAGGACAACTATCACTATGACTTTTTTGTTTCTGATTTCTATATTAAGCAAAGTTGCAATTGTTAACTCACAGAATGCAAAGTATAAGTTTATCAGTCAGGAAACAGTTTGAGATTAAAAAAATAAAATTTAATAGTCAAGTGTTTTATATATGATTATTGCTAGCAAGGCAGTGGTGGTGCATGCCTTTATTCCTAGCTCTTGGGAGGCAGAGGCAGGCAGATTTCTGCGTTCAAAACCAGCCTGGTCTTCAGAGTGAGTTCCAGGACAGCCAGGGCTACACAGAAAAACCATGTCTCCAAAAACAAAACAAAACAAAACAAAAGATTATTGCTAATAATAGTTTCAACAGGATAGGAAAAATAATCCTTTTTGCCACCTAACTACCGTATTTTAAATTGAATGACTTTCTTTTAAAATAAAAAGTACTATATTCAGGGACCTAAATTTATTAATACTCTATAATATTTATATTTTGTGCAAAACTCTTTAATAATAAAAATTCCTTACTTCATTACACTAAGTAGAATTAACACTTATCTCATGTCCTCAAATATTATTTATGTCCCCTAGAACATGTTAAACAATGAGGATAGTATAAAATTCATAAAACTTTTACATTAAAAGATGATTATAACAGGCAGATATTCCATGGTGTAGTGCATGTGGCATTACAACATTGCTTAAATAATCGTGACAGAGTCTTACATTTCTAGAAACACTAGGAGATAATGTATATCTCTGAGTTCTTTAGAATTGCGGTTTAGTTTATTTTTATTATTTTTATTTTTTATTGGATATGTTATTTATTTACATTTCAAATGTTATCCCCTTTCCTAGGTTCCCCTCTGCAACCCCCCATCCTATCTTCCCTCCCCCTGCTTCTATGAGGGTGCTCCCCCACCCAACCACCCTGTCCTACCTTACCACCCTGACATTCACCTACACTGGAGCATTGAGACTTCACAGGACCAAGGGCCTCCCTTCCCATTGATGCCAGATAAGGCCATCCTCTATAAGATAAGCTATTTTTTTTTCTCTTTAATTTTAAGTACTTAGCAACTTCTTTCCCTATTGGCAACCCATAAAGTATGTTTTAGAAGCTGTTGCTAATCTGCATTTTCTTTTCAGCCTAACAACTAAATATATCATCTAGTTTTCTGATGATTTGGCTAATGGACAAAAGAATAAAATAAGAAGCAAGTCACTTAATGTCTCTTTCTTGTTTGGAATATGACAGATACTTAGTTTTGGATTATAATTTAGGGCTTCATTCATTACTTTAAAATACTCCATTAAATTACCCTGAGTGTTTTGAAATATTTCCAGGAGACACTTACATTACTAACACCACTGATAATATGACATGATCTTAATTTTCTTTTAAAAAAAGAAAAATTAAAAAGACAGTTTAAAATCACAGAAATGTAGGTTCCTTCCCCCCCTCCAGAAAAAGCAACCATTTAGCCATGGTCTCATTTGTAAACTACTCAATGTTACTATATTATAATATTTTATTACATGATGCCATTTTTGACATCTACTGGATCCAAGATCCCTTCTAAAAAGCTTTCATCACCTAAAACAGATTTATACTTGAGTGTAGCCTTATTATTTTAATTAGTTGGAAGGCATATTATCTATAGGTAACACCAATAGAGCACATAATTATACTCTTAAGTTCTTATACAAAATGTAAATCTCATAGTTTGTTCTTAACTGAAAAGCACACAGCATATTTTAACATGACAATATGTCCCAAATCATAACCAGAATGGTACAGTACTTTGATTATTTCAAGAAAAAAAATAAAAGAACTGGTGTAGGAATTCTTTGTCCAAACATCAATTCCCAGAGAAAAAGTTATTTTACTTCTATCTGAATTTTATATGAGAAATGATTAAGTGCAATACCAAATAAATAGTAAATAACAGATTTAATAATTATCTCTTTGATTGGATTTTATCCCAAATCTCAAATATCTGTCATGAATATGAAAAATAAAACGAACAGCTACTATCATCGCTTTTTAGAAGTCCAGGATAAATATCTGATATGATATATGCATTTAAATTCCTGTAAATAAACAAGAAAACAAGAACAATTTATTGATTGAAATGAATGTGACAGTATGCATAAGACTTGCATGGATTCTAGGCTAACAAAATCCTAGCATAGAGACAGGAAAGTGGACACAAGAATATACTCCAACAAGGAAAGTATTTCTATTGTATATGAATGGGCAGAGAAACAAACTAAGTTTCCTCCAATGGAGTAATTATGGGTAACTCAACCACTTTTATCATATTCTTGTGTGTTTGTAGTGCATGAATGTTTGTATATGTGTGTGCAAGTTGTGTATGTGTGTATATGTATGTTTGATATTTTTGTTTTGTTTCTTATGATTTCTTTTGTTTTGGGTTCTATTTATTTGTTTGCTTGTATTAAGGGGGAAGAACACAAAGTTGAAATAGTAAGGCTGGAAAGAAAATCAGTGAAGGGAGAGGGGAAGAAAAATTTCAATGTATATTATATGAAAAAATTAAAAATGATAATGTAAAATGACTTTCCATCCTGTTTTCTCTATGACTATGTGATAGTAAAGATTCAAAAACTATGAGAAATGAGACAAAAAGTTATCATTAAAGAAAGGTGGTGTGAAAGTCTACCCACTCACACAAGATTTCTAACCTTTTGCAAATAAACTCAGTTACTCTAAAAAAAAAATTGTATTTTTCAGTGTGTTGTTTAAAAAAAACTGAAAACAAAAGATTAATCATTTGTTATGCAGAAATAGAAAATGAACAGAATTCTATGTATACAGTTATTTCACATTAATAGATAAAAATTAACTGTTTATATAAATATCTAATGCCCTTTATAATTCTGCTTCTTTGCCAACATAATACAATTTTTATTTTTTTACTAGAACGGGTGAGTTAAGTCAGTAGTAAGCTTTTGAGACTCTATTTCTGGTGAGTGAAACTTACTTTTACAGATCTATTTCATCTAGAATAAACTTCAGATATAATTCCTACCTTTTTTATTGGATGTTCTATTTATTTACATTTCAAATGTTATCCCCTTTCCCTGTTTCCCCTCTTTACCTCCCCTATCCCATCACCCCTAAGCCTGCTTCTAGGAGGGTTCTCCCCCACCCACCTTCCCACACCCACCTCATCACTCTAGCTTTTATCTACACTGGGCCTTCAATCCTTCACAAGACCAAGGCCTAACCACCCACTGATGCCAGATAAGGCCCTTTCAGGTCCTTCAGTCCTTCCCTTAACTCCTCCATTGGAGTTCCTGTGCTTAATCCAATGGTTGAAAGGTTGAATGGTTGAATGGTTGAATGTGTATTGGTCAGGATCTGGTAAGCCTATAAGGACACAGTTGTACCAGGCTCCTGTCAGCAAGTACTTCTTAGCATCCAAAATAAGTAGATCATGTCTCCATGTGGGATGGATTCTCAAGTGAGTCAGTCTCTTCTCCACAGAAAGGTGGAGGCCTTTCTTTCAGTCTCTGCTCCACAACTTGTTCCTATATTTCCTTTAGATAGGAGTAACTTTTGGAGAGGGGTAGGTGGCCACATCCCTCAAAGGGGCAGCCATGCCTAACCTTTGGATATGGTCTTCACAGGTTCTCCCTCCACTTTGAAGGGTATTTCAGCTAATGTCTTCCCTGTGGGATCCTGGGAAGCTCTTGCTTTCCTGGCATCAGGGACTTTCTGGTTGCTACTCCCAGTTCTCCATACCTCATTGCTACACATGTCTGTTCAATTTCCTGACCCTCTGTACATCTCTTCCCTCTCCTCCCATACCTGATTCTTCCCCTCTTCCTCCCTTCCCCCTCTTCTTGCCCTCCCAAGTCCCTCCTGCCATCTACTTCCATTGATTATTTTGTTCCCCCTCCAAAGTAGGACTGAAGCATTCATTCTTTGGTCTTCCTTCTTCTTGAGCTTCATGTGGTCTGTGAGTTGTATCCTGGGTATTCCATGTTCTTTGCCTAATATCCACTTATTAGTGAGTACATACCAAGAGTAGTCTTTTGTGACTGACTTATCTCACTCAACATATTTTCTAGATCCATCCATTTGCCTCTGAATTTTATGAAGTCATTGTTTTAATAGCTGAATATTACTCCATTGTGTAAATGTGTCACATTTTCTGTATCTATTCTCTGTTGAGGGACATCTGGGTTCTTTCTACTTTCTGGCTATTATAAATAGGGCTGCTATGAATATAGTGGAGCATGAGACCTTACTACATGTTGAAGTATCTTCTGGGTATATGCCCGGGAGTAGCATAGCTGGGTCCTCAGGTAGTACTATGTCCAATTTTCTGAGGAACCACCAAACTGATTTCCAGAGTTGTTGTACCAGCTTGCAATCCCACCAGCAATGGAGGAGTGTTCCTCTTTCTCCACATGCTTGCCAGCATCTGCTCTCACCTTTGTTTTGGTTCTTAGCCATTTGACTGATGTGAGGTGAAATCTCAAGGTTTTTTTTTTTTGATTTGCATTCCTGATTACTCAAGATGTTGAACATTTCTTTAGGTGCTTCTCAACAGTTTGGTATTCCTGAGTTGAAAATTCTTTCTTTAGTTCTGTATCCCATTTTTATTAGGGTTATTTGACCCTCTGGAGTCTAACTTATGCCGCAAAATTCTGGGTCCTGTTTACCTATCTAGTCTGTTAGATTATTTCTTTTAATTGGGGAATTGAGTCCATTTTGTTAAGATATATTAAAGAATAGTGATTACTGTTTCCAGTTATTTTTGGTGTTAGAGGTGGTATTATGTTTGTGTGGCTATCTCCCTTTGAGGTTATTGAAAGAAGATTATTTTCTTGCATTTTCTAGCATGTTGTTTCCCTCCTTGTATTGGAGTTTGCCATCTATTATCTTTTGTAGGGCTGGATTTGTGGAAAGATATTGTGTAAATTTGTTTTTGTTATGGAATATCTTGGTTTCTCCATCTATGGTTATTGAAAGTGTTGCTGGGTATAGTAGTCTGGGCTGGCATTTGTGTTCTCTTAGGATGTGCATGTCACCTGCCCAGGATCTTCTATCTTTCATATTCTCTGTTGAGAAATCTAGTGTAATTCTGATTGGTCTACCTTTATTTGTTGCTTGACCTTTTTCTCTTGCTGCTTTTAATATTCTTTCTTTGTTTAGTGCATTTCGTATATTGATTATTATGTAACAGGAGGAATTTCTTTTCTGATCCAATCTATTTGGAGTTTTATAGGCTTCATGCATATTTATGGGCATTCAATTCTTTAGGTTAAAGAAGTTTTCTTGTGTAATTTCTTGAAGATATTTCCTGGAAGTGCCAGGCAGTGGTGACACACGCCTTTACTCCCAGCACTTGGGAGGCAGAGGCAGGAAGATTTCTGAGTTCAAGGCCAGCCTGGTCTATAGAGTGAGTTTCAGAACAGCCAGGGATACACAGAGAAACCCTGTCTTGAAAACCCCAATAAATAAATAAATAAATAAATAAATAAAATAACAGGAAGGAACAATTACTTTTCCTTAATATGTATGAATATCAGTAGACTCAAATTCCAAATAAAAGACATATACTAACAGACTGGATACATAAACAGGACCCAATATTTTGCTGCATAAAGGAAACCCACGTCAGTGACAAAGACAGACACTACCTCAGAGAAAAAGGTTGGAAAATGGTTTTTATAAGCATATGTTCCCTAGAAACAAGATGGAGTAGTCTTTCTAATATCAAATAAAATCGACTTTCAACCTAAAGTTATCAAAAATGATAAAGAAGGACACTTCACACTTATCAAAGGTGAAATTTAACAAGATGAACTCTTAATTCTGAACATCTATGCTCCAAATGGAAGGGAATCCACATTCATAAATGAAACTTTACTAATGATCAAAGAACACATTATACTGGATACAATAATAGTGAGAGACTTCAACACCCCAATCTGATCAATGGACATATCATAGAAACATAAACTAAACAGAGACACAGTAAAACAAACAGAAGTTATGAAACAAATGGAATTAATAGATATCTATAGAAGAATTTAATCTAAAACAAAAGGATATATCATCTCTTCAGCACCTCATGATACCTTCTCCAAAACTGAGCATATAATTAGTCAGAAAACAGGCCTCAACAGATACAGGAAGATTGAAATAATTCCTTGCATCCTATCAGTCCATCATGGACTAAGATTGGTCCTCAATAACAACATAAATAATAGAAAGCCCACATATACATGGAAGCTGAACAACACTCTACTCTATGATAACTTGGAGAAGGAAGAAAGAATGAAATTAAAGACTTTTTGGAGTTTAATGAAAATGAAGCCATAACATACACAAACTTATGGGACACAATGAAAGCAGTCCTAATAGTAAATCTCACAGATCTGAGTGCCTCCAAAAGAAACTGGAGAGAGCATGCATTAGCAATATGACAGCACATCTGCAAACTCTAGAACAAAAGGAAGCAAATTCACCAAAGGAGTGGATGGCAGGAAATAATCAAACTCAGGGCTGAAATCAACCAAGTGGAAGCAAAAATAACTATGCAAAGAATCAACCAAACCAGGAGCTGGTTCTTTGAGAAAATCAACAAAATAGGTAAACCTATAGCCACACTAACTAGAGGGCACAGATACAGTATCCTAATCAACAAAATCAGAAATGAAATGGAGACATGACAACAGAAACCAAGGAAATCCAAATAATTATGAGATCCTACTACAAAAGCCTATGCTCAACAAAACTGGAAAACCTGTATGAAATGGACAATTTTCTAGATAGATACCAGGTACCAAAGTTAAATGAATATGAGATAAACAATCTAAACAGTCCCATAATCCCTAAAGAAATAGAAACAGTCATTCATAGTCTCCCAACCAAAAAAATGTCCAGGATCAGATGGGTTTAGTGCAGTTTTATTAGACCTTCAAAGAAGACCTAATACCAATATTCCTCAAACTATTCCACAAAACAGAAACAGAAGGTACTCTACCCAATTCATTCTATGAAGACACAATTACTCTGATACCTAAACCCAACAAAGACCTAACAAAGGAAGAAAACTTCAGACCAATCTCCCTTATGAATATCAATGCAAAAATACTCAATAAAATTCTTACAAACAGAATCCAAGAACACATCAAAATGATCATCCATCATTATCAAGTAGGTTTCATCCCAGGGATGCAGGGATGGTTCAAAATATGGAAATTTATCAATGTAATCCACCATATAATCAAAAAGAAAAAAACATATGATCATTTCATTAGATGCTGCGAAAGCATTTGACAAAATTCAACACACCTTCATGATAGAAGTCTTGGAAAGATCAGGAATTCAAGGCCCATACCTAAACATGGAAAAAGTGATATACAGAAAATCAGTAGCTAACATCAAACTAAATGGAGAGAAACTTGAAAGAATCCCACTAAAACCAGGGATTAGACAAGGCTGACTGCTCTTTCCCTACTTATTCAATGTTGTCCCTGATTTCCTTGTCAGAGCAATTAAACAACAAAAGGAGATAAAATGGATACAAACTGGAAAGGAAGAAGTAAATTATCATTATTTGCTGATGATATGGAAGTGTACTTAAATGACCCCAGAAATTCCACAAGAGAACTACTAAACCTGATAAACAACTTCAGCAATGTAGCTGGATATAAAATTAACTCAAGTAATTCGGTAGCTTTGCTCTACACAAAGGATAAACAGGCTAACAAAGAACTTCAAGACTCTGAAGAAAGAGATTGGAGAAGATTTCAGAAGATGGAAAGACCTCCAGTGCTCATGGATTGGTAGGATTAATATAGTGAAAATGGCTATCTTGTGGAAAGCAATCTACAGATTCAATGCAATCCCCATCAAAATTCCAACCCAATTCTTCACAGAGTTTAAAAGAGCAATTTGCAAATTTATCTGGAATAACAAAAAACCTAGGATAGTGAATAATATTCTGAACAATAAAAAAACTTCTGGTGGAATCACTATCTCTTACCTCAAGCTGTACTAAAGAGCAATTGTGATAAAAACTGCATGATATTGGTACAATGACAGGCAGATAGATCAAGGGAATAGAATTAAAGACCCGGAAATGAACCCACACAACTATGGTCACTTGAACTTTGACAAAGTATCTAAATCCATCCAGTGGAAAAAAAGACAGTATTTTCCAAAAATGGCACTGGCTCAACTGGCGGTTAGCATGTAGAAGAAGGCAAATTGATCCATTCTTATCTTGTACAAAGCTCAAGTCCAAGTGGATCAAGGACCTCAACATAAAACTAGATGCACTAAAACTAATAGAAAAGAATGTGGGGGAAGATCCTTGAGCGCATGGTCACAGGGGAAAATTTCCTGAACAGAACACCAAGAGCTTATGTTCTAATATCAAGAATTGGCAAATGGGACCTGATAAAATTGCAAAGCTTCTGCTAGGCAAAGGTACTGTCAATAGGACAAAATGGTAATCACCAGACTGGAAAAAATATCTTTACCAATCCTACATGTGATAGAAGGATATTATTCAATATATACAAAGAACTCAAGAAGTTAGACTCCAGAGAACAAAGTAAGCATATTAAAAAATGGGGTACAGAGTTAAACAAAGAATTCTCAACTGAGGAATCACAAATGGCTTAGAAACACCTAAAGAAATGTTCAACATCCTTAGCCATCAGTGAAATGCAAACCAAAACAACCCTGAGATTCCACCTCACACCAGTCAAAATGGCTAGGATAAAAAACTCAGGTGAGAGCAGATGCCAGCAAATGTTGTGGAGAAAGAGGAACACTCCTTCATTGCTGGTGGTATTGCAAGCTGGTATAATCACTCTGGAAATCACTTTGGCAGTTTCTTAAAAAATTAGGCATAGTACTACCTGAGAACCCAGCAATACCCCTCCTGGGCATATACCCAGAAGATGGTCCAACATGTACTAAGGCTACATGCTCCATTATGTTCATAGTAGCTTTATTTACAATACCCAGAAGCTGGAAAGAACGCAGATGTCTCTCAACAGAGGAATGGATTCAGAAAATGTGGTAAATCTAGACAATTGCATATGTCTCAGCTATTAAAGTCAATGAATTTATGAAATTCTTAGGGAAATGGACTGATCTGGATAATACCATTCTGAGTGAGGTAACCCAATCACAAATGAACAAAAATGGTATGCACTCACTGATAAGTGAATATT
Source organism: Mastomys coucha (assembly GCF_008632895.1). NCBI lineage: Eukaryota > Metazoa > Chordata > Mammalia > Rodentia > Muridae > Mastomys > Mastomys coucha. Next base: position 192,627,517 of record NW_022196905.1, read on the forward strand.
AGTCCAGAAGCTCTGAAAACCCAAGATACCACCCAAAAACCACAAGAAACTCAAGAAGAAAGACCAAAGTGTGAATACTCGATTCTTCTTAGAAGAGGAAGCAAAATACTCATGGAAGGAGTTGCAGAGAAATCATATGGAGCAGAGACTAAAGTAAGGACAATTCAGAGTCTGTTCCACCTGGGAATCCTTCCCATATACAATCATTAAACCTAGACACTATTGTGGATGCCAGCAAGTGCTGGCTGACAGGAGCCTCATATAGCTGTCTCCTGAGAGGCTTTGACAATACCCGACTAATACAGAAGTGGAGGCTCACAGCCATATATTAGACTGAGCAAAGGATCCCCAATGAAGGCACTAGAGAAAGGAACCATGGAGCTGAAGGGGTTTGCAGTCCCATAAGAGGAACAATGATATGAACTAACCAGTACCCTCAGAGCTCCCAGGGACTAAACCATTAACCAAAGAATACTCATGGTGGGACTCATGGCTCCAGCTGCATATGTAGCAGAGTCGGTTTCCTAGTTGCCTAGTCGGTCATCAATGGGAAGAGAGGCCCTTGGTCCTATGAAAACTCTATGCCCCAGAGTAGGGGAATACCAGGGCCAGAAAGTAGGAGTGGGTGGGTTGGTGTGCAGGGGCATGGGGGAGGGAATAGATTTTTTTTTTTCAGAAGGGGAAACCAGGAAAGAGGATAACATTTGAAATGTAAATTAAGAAAATATCTAATAAAAAAAAGGGAGATATTCTCTCTTCCTTCTCATGGTGATGCATGTGTCTATGACTCCTGACCTCTTTCCTAGGTTTTCTATCTCCAGGGTTGTCTCCGTTTGTGATTTCTTTATTGTTCCTATTTCCGTTATTAGATCCTGGATGTTTTTGCCCAATTCTTTTACCTCTGTTTGTGTTTTCCTGTAATTCTTTAAGGGATTTTTGTATTTTCTCTTTAAAGAATTCTACCTCTTTATCTGTGTTCTCTTGAGAGTTATTTATGTCCTTCTTAAAGTCCCGTATCATCATCATGAGATGTGGTTTTAAATCAGAGTCTTGCTTTTCCAGTGTCTTTGGGTATCCAGGGCTTGCTTTGGTGGGAAAACTGGGTTCTGATGATTCCAAGTAGCCTTGGTTTCTGTTGCTTATGTTCTTGCCCTTGCCTTTTGCCATGTGTTCATCTCTAGTGTTATCTGGTCTTGCTCTTTCTGACTGTAGCTTGTCCCTCCTGTAATCCTATGTGTCAGCACTTTCTGGTAGGAATTTGGGTAAGGAGAGCTATGACACAGGGCCAGGTTTGGGTGTAGGTAGAAACCAGAAGGACAGGTCCCAGACTGCTCCTTTGTTCCTGTGTCTTGAGAGTTCCTGGCAGATCCCTCTTGGGCCATGAATTTGAGCAGAAATGATGTTCTTACCTGTGCTCTCAGGTGTGTCAGCACTCCTGGCAGGATTTGGGTACGGAGAGCTGTGCTACCAGGTCAGCTCTAGGTGGAGATGCAACCCAGAAAGATCAATGTAACAGTTTTTAACCAGATATTTTCTAGACAAAAAAGTAGGCATATACCCTATGTTGTAATTTGTAAAACAAAAGCATGTGAAAATATTTCATACCAATTAGACTTATTAGTGAATCTTCTAGGTACTTTTATATATAAGTAGAAATGAAGCTCAGTCTTATTAATACATAAAGCATGTATCTCATATTTCAATCTGCTCTCTATTGTAAATCTTATACTTACTATTTACACTATTTTAGCTAAATTAGGAAGTATCGTGCCCTTAATGGAAAAATATACACAATTATCAGAATAGCTAGCAATTCTAAATCTGCCTTCTTTCTCTTTCTGATTCTTTACTGCCTTTACCATGTTTATTCTTAGATGGCTTGATATTTGAAAGTTTTAACAGCTTTATATTTGATTATGAGAAGAGAATCAATTTGTCATGAAATATGTCAAAATTAGAATTTTAAAAGGTATTGTCAATTTTCCTTTTATAAAATATTCACAGTTTCTCCTTTAGAAGCTGCATTAAAATGTTGTGTCTTCAAAATATAAATGACAGTAAATGGGAAAGGAATTAAGAAAATGGTGTTTATATACAGGAACTTCCTGTGAGAACTTCCTTGGAACAAGTAGAAAGCTGCCAAGGTCCAGCCTCAGTGAGGACATTCATGAGAGAGGGAAATGGGAGAGGCATTGATTCAATAATGAGTCAGAGTCAGTGGTGCATGCAAACTGTCAGTTCAAGTAGTCTCTCTTTCCTGCATTTTCTCACCATTCTTCCTTCTCCTCCTTGCCTCTTCCTTCTTCATTCTTCTCATTCTTTTACCTTCTCCCTTTTCGTGTTTTAGTCTTCTCCCAACCAGAGAGCATAGAACATAGTCTTTTATTTACTAAAGTTATATCATCAAGGCTTTGATCATTCTAAACCTTTATTTGAAATCCTTAAATTTACATAAATTCTATGAATCCTGAGACATTAATCCCAACCCCTTCTTCCTTAAAACAAAACTAAACACAATGCAAAAACATATTTCCTGTAGGTATTACAGTCATGTAGATTAATGGAGAAGAGAAAAGGAGACAGAACAGATATAAGCCTAGAGGCTTCCGCAGCCTCTAGGTTTTATGAAGATGTCAAAAATCAGATGTTTTGTTACACAGGACTGTGGATACAGGATATCCACATACAAACTGAAACTAGATCCCTATTTCTGACATTTAAAAATCCAACTTCAGTGGAAATCAAATAAGAGCTTAAAGGCTGAAATTACTAGAGGAAAACAAAAATCTCCTCAATAGCTAGGCACAGATAAGAGATTTGGGGAAAGAATATAACCACTCAGGAATGAGGTTAATTATTAGTATGCAGGACCTAATGAAAATTTAAAACTACTATATAATTAAAAACAAATTTCTCAATTTATTGAGTGAAGAAACTACATGTGGGAAAAAATATTTCCTAGCTAAGTAGGATTGATGTCTAGAATATAGAGAGAAGTAGAAAAATGTAAATAAAAAGAAATAATAAAATCAGCTAATAAATGAAGTGAAACAGTTCTAAAAACTAAAACAAAAGTCAATAAGCAGAGATAAAATGTTCAGTGTTACTAGCAAACAGAGAAGTGTCAATTCCAACTACATGAGGTCCCATCTCACTCAGCACACAGTGCTGTCATTCAGAAAGCAAATATCACAAAATCCTGGAAAGGTTGTAAACAAGTCCAGTACTATCCTTTAATCTAGTTATGCCACTCCCTGGCATTTATAAGAAGGATGCCAAGGGATCTACTTGAGTGCTACTTGGACTTCAATCTTTTTGCCACTTGATGAACAATAACTAAGTTCTGGTAACAGATTATGCCTCTATCAAGAGAGAGGATAAATTAAAACTGTGACATATATATATATATCCTATATATACATACATATATATGTACATATATATTATGGTTGTTTCAGATATAAAAAATAAAATGTCATTAATTTCAGAAATAAAAAAACTGGAGATGTCGGTATTAAATCAATTAAATCAGAAAGACCTCTTTGTTCATCTCTTGTATTTTTTTATGTATGCATAAACTCATTATGAATTCATGACATTAAAGTACAAAAATTATTAGAGGAAGAAAGTGGTCAAAAAGATGTAAAGAAAGGAAGGGGTAAAGCAGTGCAGATAGTAGCATACTCCAAGTTTTATGTTCGTCCTTATGCTTGTTACCCAGTATCCTGTGAAATGAACATGCATTACACCCTTACTAAACCTTTCTTTAAGTAACCGTTAAGCATTTCAAAAGCAGCAGTGTTATTTATATACTGATGATATGGGAGTTTGTATAAGTATGTCCCACACAGGCTCATGTGTTTGAATGCTTGGCCCATGGGGATGCCATTTTTAGAAGATACAGCCTTGTTGGAGCAGGTGTGGCTTTGTTGAAGAAAGTAAGTTACTGTGGGACTGTGGGGTTGGGCTTTGGGTCTCTTATGGTCAAGTTTCACCCAGTGTGGAAGCCATATCCTTATGTGACTTCACGTCAAAATGAAGAACTCTCAACTCCTTAACTAATACCATGTTTGCCTGGATACTGTTGTGTTTCCTACAAGAATGGGAAGGACTAAACATCTGAAACTAAGTCATCCCAATTAAATGTTTGTTTTGATAAAATCCTTGGTTTTTGTGTCAACTCAAAGCAATGAAGCCTTAAGACAGTAATGATATTAATGCTTTTGTGTGTGTGTGTGTGTGTGTGTGTGTGTACATACATATCCTAATTAAATACTGTTAGACTTAGATCATTTGCTTCTGCTTTAACACATTTATGAAAGACAAATATGTTTCCTTAAATCTCTCTTGAGATATAAAAACAAAGACATAATTCAGAAGTTTACTTTTCTCTTCTATTTCCTCATTATTTTTCTGAACATTCAACATCCCAAATAAATGTGTGAGAAATTCTTCAGGTTTTCTGTGTTCTATAAAGGGGACAACATCTGTTCATTGTTTGTTTGCCTATCACAAATCCCTTCCTTCTAGTATTTTCTAGTTTGTTTAACTTAAAATTGTTTCTTTCATCTTTGAAGTGAAATATCCATCTCTAATATTAGAAAATGGTCATACACTAAAATTACATTTTTTCTTTACATGTAGAGACATGTGTAATCTCTACTTTGCTTTTGAAGGCATTAAGGCATAGTCCCCATACTTTCTCTACCAGTCCTTTAGGAGTTTTGCTGACAACATCAGGAAATGAATTTGCCTCTTTTTCCTTAGGCTCATGGGCTCTACAATTCTCAAAAACTGCCAATGAATATCATTCAATAATCTACTTGAAATAAAATTCAAAGGTACACAGTGTACAGTGTTAGCAAAAGTCTGTTTTTTGTAAATCCCACTGTGTGTTCCAACAAGTTGAATTCTGTAATGAACTGACTTTTAATGCAGGTTCATGTGTAAATATCACCATGGATCAAAGCATTGTTTGAATTCTGCCTTGTCCTCGCAAAGAATCAAATAAAATAGAATATCTAGATCTGTGTTTCTCAACATTCCTAATTCTGTGACCCTCACATAGCCTATCAAATATATGTATTATATCAAATCATCTTGTGGTGATCCACAACCATCAAATCATTTTGGTACTACCTCATAACTCTAATTTTGGCACTATTATAAATTGTAATGTCAATATATGAAATGCAGGATATTTTATATGCTACTTCTGTAAAAGAATCATCATTAAACTCCCAAAGAGTCACAATCCTTAGATTAAAAAGCATTGTTCTAGATTTTCTGTATCTAATTTGATTGACTAATGCATCTAAATATGCCTCACACTTTCCTTAAATAAAGTGGAGATTTTTTTGTTTGTAAATTTGGGTTACCAATTCTATAACCATTGTTATACCAATTGATATTTTGAGTGTGTTTATTACTGAATATTTTCTAAGCCACAACTATAAAACAGTATATTGTATTAAGACAATATTAAATCTGTTATTTAATAATTTATTTTATATACTTTTAGGGATAATCATTTGTAACCTATAATATTGTATTAATAGCTGCCTTGAAATATATGACTGATCTTACGCATGGTTTATGAGATCTATATATTATATTAAATCATTCTTAAAAGTACTCATTGAATTTTTCCCTCTTTTTTCTACCTTCTTTGGTGTTTAATTAAGTTTTTTTTTATATTCCCTCTCCAGTACAAAATTTACATTGTACCAAAAAGAAAAAAGAACAGACAAATAGAATGCAGACTGTTATACATTTTCCATACATTTGTTCTTATCTAAGTTTATTGTTGAATGAAAGTTTTGATTAAGTGCATAGGGTAGATATGTTTTGACAGAGAAGTCCCAATCCCTTACTTCTCTCAGTCATATCATGCATCCTCATGTTATGGTACTGTCATGCTAAATTCATTACATTTAATATGACTACACTACCTAAAACACTAGAGGATATAAACATTCACTCCATAACAAGCCTATAAAATGCACTTTAAATCCTTGTTCACTGTTTTAGTTCAAAATTTATTTTTGGCTGTCTTTGATATTTTTTTTCTGTCTGTTGGTATCATTCATATGGCAGACATGTTCAGTTTTTAATTTGAACCCTTATTTTTTAATACTTATTTTAGTTATGTGAGTACACTGTCACTGTCTTCATATACACCAGAAGAAAGCATCAGATCTCTTTACAGATGGTTGTAAGCCACCATGTGGTTGCTGGGATTTGATCTCAGGACCTCTGGAAGAGCAGACGATGCTCTTAACCACTGAGCCATTTCTACAGCCCAATTTGAATCCTTAATATGTTAACATAAACATCTTTTTTTAATCTGATAAATTTACCTCTTTCTTTGTTTCTTAACCTTAAGATAAATGTTTTTATTCCATAGACTGACCTATTATTGTTTGTTTGTTTGTTTATTTGTTTGATATGCCTCTACCTTCTTGTGTTGGTACCTACAAATGACACTAAGAATTATGAGCAATGTTTATCACAAATATAATTCATTATGTTTTAACTGTCAATAGAGGAAAATTTGAATGGTGCAGGTGTTCTTGTTCTAATCCTGAATCTTTATTTGGGGAATTTCCTCCTCTCTAGTTCTTGGAAAGATTCTGTGTCAGAGAAGGGTTTTTTCTGTAATCCGTATAATTATACTGGATTCTTTTGGAGTGTTGGGAAGTATGGGTGGAAATGTCCTAGAATCCTATGATTAAACTTATCAATGAAAGTGTCATCCAAGGCTACAGTCTTTGCACGTTTAAAATCCTTTCTTTGTGGGTCTATTTGATTAATTACTTAGATAATTCATTAACTACTTATCTTTTCTTATGTACCTTCTACCTTGTAATCAGATAATACTTTGTCAGTTTCACTAATACTTATTAATCGCCTGCCTGTGTATGTTTGTTTCCCTTTGACAGAAAGAATGAAGGTGTTTGAGTAAAGAGAATTTTCTTTTTCCATTTGAGATACATTGTTTCTCCAGCAGCATCTTGCTTCTCAAACAAACAAACAAACAAACAAACAAACAAAACCCAATTGCTAATGAGAAATGTCTTATTTGTTTCACAACATTTTCCCCTTCCCTGACAGGGCAGCTATAGATCTTTGTACTTTTCTTACCTCTGCTACATACTTGGTGCAATTTGAAATTTGCAAGTGACTGGTAACCTAACACCTATCACAGAAAATGAAGAAGAATTACTTTCTACCCCTATAGCTAAGTTATCTTCACCTGCCTAAAGAGTACTCAGCTCCTGTAATGATTATATATTACTCTTTTAATTAGTCTGTTAGTATGCAGTCACATGTGTATCTTGCCCTAAACCTATTTATGCTTAGAGTATACCATCTGGTGCATCAAAATATACAACACCTGGATTCAAATTTTGGATTATAAATCCATCTGGCTCCAGATCTCAGCAATAGATTCATGAATGTGTTTCTTTAAGTGAGTATTTTTCTTACTAATATTACTTAACTTTTTTAATATGATTGCATAAAAGTAGGGTTTTCTATAGGATAATAAATTAAAATTCATTCACATGACCAAAAACAAACAAACAAAAAGTACAAAACAAAACATTGTTATGCTCTGGACATATACATCATAACAAGCAAAAAGAAGGCATTACTAGGAAAATATGTTAAGCACTGCCAACCAGGTATGGCGGGAGAGAATACTCTGAGTGAGTGAAGTCAAATGAGTGTGTATTGTTGACATGGGCACTCATGAGGAAAACCAATGTCTCCAACCTATGTGAACCTGGCCCAGCTTTTCTCCATGTGGGATAGGTTCAAAGTTGCTCAAAACCAACTTTCTCTGTTCCAAATATGATCAGTATGTAAAGGAACAAACACTCAGCAACTGTAGCTTCCTCCTTCTCTTAGATGTTTTCAGTCTGAGATTGGTCTTCCATAGAGACTAGGAAACCCTATACTATAAGTGCACTATGTGCCACTGCATCAGAGTGAACACATAACTGAATCCCATCTTTTCCTTAGCCCCATGTCTGTCTGCATTTTGTTAATCCCCTCACTGCTCCTAATTAAGCTCCTGGCTTCAAGCCAGCTGTGACACAGAAATCAGGGACATCTTAGCATGAGATCCACGTCCAAAGGAAGAAGTGAGCTAAAACAGAGAAAATTTAGAATCTAAATATACGTACTCTGCCTATTACATTAGAGTTATCATTTTGGCTAATTGAACTTTTCTGTGTACACACCTTTTCTACTCTATGTAGCTTTTACTCCATGTAGTATTACATAGAATTTCACACATTACATCTCCTTAGTATATTAAATCTCTACCTGTATCTATGCAGTTTGTTTTTATAAATGATCTATGGGATATTCTTGGACATTCTACAGTTCCTCTGCATATGTCCCAGTGTCTTGAGCTGGTTGTAGATGATCCCTGTATGAATTTACAGCCTTACAAATTACCTACTTATTTTCTCAGATACTAATATTGTAATGCCTTTCAGACTTAACATTTCATCTAATTCTCCTGTCTTATCTCAATATAGAAAAAGAAGTACATTGTTTCTATTTTTAGATAGCTTAATTTTATGTGAAGGAGAAATCAAAAGAAAAGAGAAGGAGACATAGGGCATAAGGCTCAGGTTCCCTCTTGCCTGACATAAACATCACTGGATATTAAAAGATTAGCTTTACTGCAAATGTAGCAGAGGAAGGCCTTGTGGGACATCTATGGGAGGAGAGACCTTTGGTCCTGTGAATGCTCAATTCCTCAGAGTAGAGGAATGCTAGGGCAGGGAAGAGGGACTGAGTGGGTTGGTGAGCAGAGGGAGAGGAGAATTGGATAAGGGGTTTTCAGAGGGAAAACCAGAAATGAGGATAACGTTTGAAATGTAAATAAAGAAAATACCTAATAAAATTTTCAAAAAGAGAGAGAGAGAGAGAGAGAGAGAGAGAGAGAGAGAGAGAGAGAGAGAGAGAGAGAGATTAGCTTTAGGGTAACCTAATAATTTACAATTCTGTTTACATATTATATACATATGACTGTTTGTGTATGTGTGTGTGTGTGTGTGTGTGTGTGTGTGTGTGTGTTTTACTGTATCACTCCACAAGGTATAATCATATGTATTATATTCCAAACGAGGACCCATAAATTAGCCCAGACCCAAGCAAGAGATAGGTCCCTTCAAGTTATTGCACAAAGGGTCCAAAGACTCCCCCAGGAACAAAAACAGCAAAACGATTGCTATTTCTCTTGTTTTCATGCCAAAACCTTAAGGTAAGACTGTATTACTGAAGACAACATGTACTTATTGAAGAACATGAGGAAATAAAGCTTTTTACTGACCTGAAAGTGCTCTCTAATGGGATATCTTTGATAGTAGTAGAAGGTGTTATAGAAGCCTAGAAAGGACATAAGGTAATAACAGTCCTATCAATTTGTATTGTGGGAAACACAATAAAGACCAGGTTGGTTAGCTATAAACAATGATGTGGTAGTGACAGTAATATTTTGCAGATAACCAATAGTTGTCTAGTTGGTTGATAGTAACTCATGTGTGATACTGACTACCTAGACAGAACCAATGGCTATTGAGTACATAAGCTGTAGAGGAAAATATACCATGTTATTGGTGTATTATCACATCCAACTGCTTTTAAAATACTTCCCTCACACACATAGAATAAGAGAGCACTCAATGTTCTTCACTGAAATTTCTTTTCACAGAAGAAGCTGTTAGAGAAATCCACAACTGTTGAAATGCAGAAAATTTGTAGCCAGAGGATGCACAGTAACATTTGGGATATCTATAACAAAACTACTATAATGTTACTTGTCTGAATATGCTTTCAAGACTGGCCATTTAATATTGAATAACAAATTAATGTGGTTTTCCTTATGTACTAAAAAAGTTGCATTTATACATTGAGAAACATACATCCTCAATTACAGAAAGGAAGACTGACTGCATTTGAACAAGAAAAGGGGGACTATACAGGAGGCTTTGGAGGAAATATGGGGAGGGATAAGTGATACAATTACACAGTAATCTAAAGTAAGGTGTGTGGGAAGATTGTAAAAGCCTAAATATTAGGATGACTGTTGTGACTGTATTCTCTATGAGAGATTGAATTTGGACAAGACCTATAAATACCACAGAAGTTAACATCCCAGCATGGATGGAGATAAACTTTCCAAGCCCTAAGAGACCACCAGCCTTAAACACTTACAAATAAGGACCACACTAATTAGACTCAGTAGAATAAATTACCCATATGTAGGATAATTGAAAACTTTAATAATGTTCACATTAATACTGGCATGGTGCTTGCATCTATGTACACAGATGTACATGCTGAATAAGGCGTTATTTTTCTATAAGTATAATTCTCACTAAAAGTGAAAAAGTAAACATGAGAATAATAGTGAAATTGATTCACCTTTCTCTATATAATCTGTCAGATGAAAGCATACATAGCTTCTACCATCAAACACTCCTGCAAATAAATCATTCATTGTATTTAATCTTGTCTCCACATATTTTAACTAAATTTGACATTCTCTGTATGTCTATGTCACTTACAGTCCCAGGTGACACTAACTTAAAATTTGAGTACATTTTACTAGCCACTGCTATTAATGTTTTTATTTTATTAACTGAAAAATATTATATTGAAATAGGCATAAATGCAATGGTTTCGTGTTATACTGCATGCTGTTTCTCATTTTTATAGCATGTAAGCTGTTCATATTATTCTGTTTTATAACTAATAAAATCATCACTTAGATTATGTAGCTTGGAATTAAGCTTATTATAGAAGGAAGGAAATATGCAAAATATAGAGCTATCATTTGTCATTATTATAGCTTATACTTTTAATCATTATTAATTCACTTATATGGTCCATAGGCACATGATTTTGGAACCATAATAATTATATTTCTAAGTTTAATTGTAACCTTTCATTCACAAAGTCAAGAAGTCACTTTTAATTTGCATCCACTTAAGAGACTCTATTCATGACTGAGGCCTCTTAAGAACTAAAATGTTTATGTATTCATATTAAAATATTTAAGTAAATTTTTACTCTCACATATTGCTATAATCTGAAACTTCTGGTGTTTGGTGCTGTTATATTATTAAGAAAATATCTCAGTGTCTGCGACCTTATAAATATTTCAGTCTGAATCACAGGTGGCAACATGGTTTCTTTGGATGAGAATTTATCTTGGAGGCATCTTCAGTTTACTTTCAACATGTTCACAGCTCCCAAAGGGAAGGATTTGAATGTCTTTTCAAAAAGCATCACACGTTTTCACTTAGATATTATTGTGTCAATTTCTATTCACAACTTGTCTACTTCAATGATTTTATACAAAAATCCCCCAGGACTGGAAGTGCCTGATTTTGTGATCTTTATGTACTTTTGATGATTCAAACAAGTATTTTAATAAAAAAATGTTGATTATTATGAGCATCTCAAAGGAAGTCACTGTTGCTAAGTTCAGTAACTTGGTTATGATTAACAAAATACAGATGATTTTGGAAGAGTTATGTCTTAACATGAGCTGAAAGTTTAGACTTCAAAATATGTGTAAAACTTTCATATTATATTGAAATAAAACAGAGCAGTGGATATTAGTAAACATGACACATCATTTCTATCACAGAATCTAATACTGTGTGGTCTAGGATGTCTGAAGGATGCTTGAGTTGTTTTCTGGATATCTGTGAGTCCACAATAATGATGCTTTCCTGTGTTGAGATTTCTACTAATCTTCTGAAAATAATGATAGAAATTATTGCTAGTAGCTTGGCACAAATGAAAGAATGCTCAATGATAATGCTCTTAGATGGAACCATATTCTTCCCTGTAATCTCTTGAACAAGTTAAATTAAATATTTTCATTATATATTAATATTTCAATCAATATTCCGTGTCATTCTGAGCAACAAAGTAGACATACCTATCTTCTCCTCCCTTAACTCCTTACTCCCTCCACCCCTTCCTCACCCCTCCTCCATCCTTACCTCTCTCTCTCTCTCTCTCTCTCTCTCTCTCTCTCTCTCTCTCTCTCTCTCTCTCTCTCTCTCTCTCTCTCTCTCCCTCTCTCTCTCTCTCTCTCTCTCTCTCTCTCTCTCTTGTGGGAGTGGGTGTGAGGTGGGTGGGTGTGAGGGGGTGGGTTTGTATATAAGTTCATGAAAACCAGAGAAGTCAACCTCAAGATATTTGAAAATGTTGGGTCTGCCTACAATGATTAATATGCTAGTTGAGGTTGCCAAATGCCCCTACAGATGCACCCATCTATGCCTTCAAAATGCTTTGATTATTAGAATGTATAACACCATTTCTCACTAATTGTATGTGGTCTCTGGAGGATAATGCTTTCAGCAAGTTAAGCACTATAAGATAAGTAGTCTCCCCAGAACTCGGACTTACTCCTAGAATAGCTTGTTTATAATGAATCAAGCTTCTGCTAGTAAAGATCATAGGCATGATCATTTGTATTTTGATAAGAGAGAGCCTGTCATTAAAATAAAATGATAACAGGTATACAAGTAATAGTGTGACTAAAATAAAACAGGTGTCATAAGTTATGATTATGAAGTATATATTTGATTATAATTTAAAGCCATAACAATAGATAAAAGCCATTTAAGGAATTAAATATACTAGGAGAAAAACAATATTGTACTGGCTAATTTTATTTCAATAAATTTATTCACTTCAGTATATCTACCAATATCATATTGTTTCTCTATTAAATCTGGTTCACTAGTCCACTGTAGCTACAACATTTGATGTCCTTTGTTTCACAAATGTTTTAATCTATTCAAACACCAAGCTTATAACCTCCCACTTAATCCGGGAGTAGAAAAGATTTACATCAGACTTACAATGGCAAATTCTTTGGCATACTAAGAATATTGTATACTAATATTGTGGCATACTAAGAATATTGGCATACTAAGACACATTGTGTCCTTTGTAATTTTATACATGTTTATGTACATATATATAACGTCCGTATATATATATATATATATATATATATATATGACGTTTTATAGTGAGGAAATGATATCTTAATTTCAAGCTTTAATTATACATTTGAAATGAGATGTACTGTCTGCTAATTTTTAAGACTTTAGACCAAAGGTGTTTACAAATTATAAAAATTATAAAAACTAGTTTTTCAATCAAAAACTATTTAATTCATAATTGATACAGCCAATGCCTGAAACAAGGAAAAAGTACTTTATGATTATACTTTCAGAATTAATTTAAAGGCGAACAAGTTCTTTTCTTTCTATGTAACAGTTTTAACCTAGATTCCATTCCTAGCCTAGAGCTCGCAGAATGGTAGGTAGATAAATGATGCCTGACTAGAGCACGTAAAAACAAAATCGATGTCCTTAACAAACACATTTCACATATCAAAATTCTAGATGGTCACTTTTTGTTTTTTTTAGGCAATTTCAGCCAACAACTAGAGGAAACAATCTTCAGTTCTTCCGGCAAGTCAGGATGGGTTTCTGCCTCCTTGCAGGCAATTATTATGGACCAATATCCCTAACTTTATTTTGCAAGTTTTGAAGGCTTCATTTTGCTTGTTTGATGACTTTTCTCACTAAAATGGCCAGGCTGACCCTGAAACCATTCCTCTAAAATTTGGCCTGAAGAATCCATATTCAACCTGTAAATAAATACCCATGCTCTCTCAAGATAAAAGAATCAAGAAACACAATGGATAGATATATTGTCTTTGTCAGAGGCAATACAGGTTACATTAATGAAGGACTTTCAGTTCAAACTTCTAGTGGAAACTCTATTAGTCTATTCCTCCATTCAAAGAAATTACAGTTGTAAAAGTGCCCCTTTCATCAAATTTCCATGGAAGTTCCTCATCATCTTTATGTGATCAAGAACTTCTTTTATGTTCTATTAATTGCATATGTATGTGTGTATGTTTGAGTGTGTTAAATAGATATAGTTTTATATTTAGTAATAGGGTTTTATTTTACTATGTACAGTAAAAGTACTAATTTTTGTCTTTGCCAATTTTACAACTTTAGTGACTTGCAGAGTACATGGCAGTTTTACTTACTTCTTCCAAATGTACTTATAAATTATAATAAGTATTTTCATCCTACTTCTGGTATATCCCTGTGACTTTTCTTTGTAAACTAGCCTGTAGCGTTGTGACAATGTTTGTTGGCTAAATTGTTTGTTCTTTTGTTCTCCATCCTGGCCTTCTGGACCTCCATGTAAGTAAACCTGAGCTTGCCTGCTTCACTATTGCTTCTATACCATCTTATCTGCTCTTAAAAAAATGAACTATCCATATCCGAATTTAAAAGTTCCATTAAGTAAAACTTTAAGTGGTATTATAATTATTTCTTACAATTTTATTTTATATTATGTGTATGGATGTTTCCCTGCCTGCATATCCATGGACTGTGTATGTGTAGTACTCATAGAGGCCAGAGAGGGCAGCATATGCCCCAGAATTGGATTCTTTACCCTGGCATTTAATTTATCTATGCAGATCTTATTGAAGAATGTGTGTGTTAGAGAACTGCCTTCCCAAAATGTATAACATATTATTAGCAGACATATCCCATGTAAAAATGGATATTATGTAAACCTCAAGTAATTAAAATTTCCTATATCATATAAAGCCCTATATTTAAATTTTTACTGATAAATTCTATAGTATGACTTCATCAACTATAGAAATGTTCTTAGAGATACATAAAATGGTTTTGTTTATAACTATACTATAATTTGATATCCAAAATTGTAATGCATTGACTTCAGTTTGTGAAATGTTTATCATCAAAATATGGAGTTTGATTTAGCATGAAAGGGATATTACAGCACAGTCACTTGCCTATAAAAACACAAATTTTGTGCATCTACCCATTTATCTCATTTTATATTAACAGTGTTTGCATTTTATTACTGCATTTAAATAAGCCATAGAATAAGTGTATGGATTTTAGAGGTATGTTAGGAGAAAAAAATCATAAATCATAAACATTTATATAAACTTGAGTAAGTCCAGAAATTTGTGTCAATCATAAGAGTTATTTTTTCTTATTCAGAATGCCAAGTATTGTATTCTCATTATTTTTTGAAATTGAGAATAATGTGTGATATAATATTGGAAATAATATTTGAAGTGTATACTTTGAGGGGTGGAGTTAAGAGCACTTGATGCCTTTGTGCAGAACAGAGCTGCATCCCCAGAACTCCAGTGTTATTTAGTAACCACCTGTCACTCAAGCTCCAGGGTACCTGATAATTTGATAACTTCTGCTTCTGATGTCATGGGCATACAAATAGCACACTCAAACCATCCATGCAGGCAGACACGCATACATATGAAATTAAAAATAAAAGAAACATGGCCGGGCGGTGGTGGCGCACGCCTTTAATCCCAGCACTTGGGAGGCAGAGGCAGGCAGATTTCTG
>NW_022196905.1:192643158-192652978 GCF_008632895.1 Mastomys coucha
TTTTGATAATATAAATAAATAAATAAAACATCATTTAATAATTAAACACAAAGAAATATGATATAGTTGTAATGAACAAAACATAATATCAAAAGCATTTTAACACAGGTTTTTTTTTTAAAGATTTATTTATTATTATAAATGAGTACACTCTAGCAATCTTCAGATGCACCAGAAGAGGGCATCAGATTTCATTATGGATGATTTTGAGCCACCATGTGGTTGCTGGGATTTGAACTCATGACCTTTGGAAGAGCAGACGTTGCTCTTACCCGCTGAGCCATCTTACCAGCCCCTAACGCAGGTTTTTTTAATTATTATTTTTTAGGGATACTAGTGTTTAACAATATGAATTTATACATTCTGAGCACATACTCACCAGAAATTTATATCCCCAACTTATTGTTAATTACCTAACATTAATAACAAATATATTTTAAAACATGTTAGAAAAATGAATATAGTAGAAAGCAATACCCACAACTTATTGTTACTAACTAAACTTAATACAAAATATATTTTAAAATACATTAGAAAAAAGTATATGGACATAGTTGAGGTGAAACTTTTATGTACATGATGAATTTTAGTCATCACTGATTATAAAGGCTTTATACATGTATGTACTTTGCAAGAAATCCTTATCAACCACTACATTTAGTTGATGAATAAAACGTATCATGAGGATTATTTTGTTAAATATTAGATTTATTTGTTTTTACCTATGTGTACAATTGTTTTGGCTTAATGTATATGTGTTAGTTTTTGTGCTGGGTGCCCTGAAATTGAAGTCAAAATTTTGTGAGCCAACAAGTGTTGAGGACCAAACCCAGGTCTCCTGGAAGAGCAGCAATTGCTCTTAAATCATGAGCTGTCTGTTCAGCTCTTGAGAGTTCAATGCTATATTTCAATGTTAAATACAAATGTGGACACTGCTTATTACATTATTCAGAATATATTTTCTAATGATAAAAGCATTGAGTTTGAAACAAGACATATGGTATAGAGAAGACATCATTCTTCATTTATCTGTCACCTACAGAAATATAAAAAAGTTCCAATTTCAATGGGTTTGTTTCAAGTAAGAGAATCATGTTAGTTTCAAAGACAGAAACCAAATATGTATTCTTAATTGCATTGTTAATACAATATAAGGCAATATCATGAAGGTACTAAATAAGCTGTTCATAATGAAAAATATTAATAACCAAATCATTCAAATAATTTAAAAATGCATTTTCTCCTATGTCAAAATCAGTAACTTCACATTATAAAAATATTGAAGGAGAGTTAGTCTAAATGGCTTGAAAATACTCAGTGTTCTTGAGATAGTTAACATTTGGCCTTGCTGTTTATAGGATGGCTACTTGAATACAGCTATGAAAAGTATGTTTACTATTTGACTCATACATACAAAACTGATGTTTCATTTCTAAAATAAACTTTAGGTAAGGATGGAAACTCACTTAATATTATACAAATGTTTACAGACCATTGCTGTTCTTCAGTTTTTATATTGAAAATGTCAAAAAAAAATAAGTGAGGAGAAAATTACTTTTATAAAGTTCTGATCTCTTAATTGGTAAGAGATTGGTAATACATTGGGTTTCATATAAATGGAATAACACAATTACAATACTTTATATAAGACAATTAAGAAAAGCCTTCCACACCAACCAGTGCTTGTTTACTTGAAGCTGCCTTCTCTTCACAACCATCACCAACAGGAGTAGACCTCTAAAAGCAGTACAAATGCACACAAATCATCAGAAAAGGTGTTAATACTCTCACTGATTTCTTCTGCTTTTGTAACTTTTGAAAAATATTTAATTGTTATTTAGAATTGAATACTTTGGGGAAAATATTAAAATGGTAATTGTATAATCTTCTTAAGCCCCAGTTTTCAAAAGATGTTCATACAGGTAGCTGCATTGCAATCAATTTATTTTCTATCTTAATTTTTTAGCTGTAGCATTGAAAACCTAATGAAAATGAGTACAAACTACTGAGAATATAAGTATCTCTCTCACTAAAGGATTCAATGTGGATGCTTTTATACAGTGGTTAAAAGAATGATCAAATTGATTTCATTCCTTTCTCCTTCCATCCAACTCCTTCTCAAGTTCATGATCTCTTATTCTTTAAACATATATGTGTGAGTTTAAGTAGATAGATGATTATAGATAGATAAATGGATGGATGGTTAGATAGATAGATAGATAGATAGATAGATAGATAGATAGATAGATAAAGTGATGGAGAGATAGATGATAAAAAAGGGAGAGAGGGAGACAGAGACAGAGAATGACAGAGAAATAAGAGATTTATCATTACAACTTACTGGATTCATTTAGTGTTGCTCACATATAAATTTAAGTCTGGCTTCTTGAGATGGAACTGCCTATTTAGTGGTTCATTTCCCCAGAGTAGAATGATTCTCCTACTCTCAGCAGTCACTATTCACCTATAGCCCTTGACCTACTTGTAAGGTCTTATGAAATTTCTTGCATCCACTTTGGCATAACAATTAGATTGCCATTTTGAAGTCTTGTTCCAGAAACCATATTGCTCAGTTTTCACGGAGGCAATTCCTTTGTCATATGAAGACTACATTATTTCACAGTAGATCAGCCTTGTCTTCTTGATCTATAATCAGTCTACCTCTACCCCTCCAAACTCCCACAATAATATTTTGGGTAAGGCTGTTGTTGAAAGTGTATCAATTGAAGTTGGCGACTCCATGGTCTGCTATTCTCTTCTTTATGACCAGCTATTCCTTTCCGTAATCGTTGCTGTCTGCTACAAAACAAAACAAAACTAAACACAAACTATATCGGATGAGGATGAAAGACCCACTTTTGTCCAAGTGTAAGGATAAGTATGCAAATACAGTAAAAATTGCACTGGTTTGGGGAAATAGCAGTAAGCACATTCCCCTCTAGTTTTCATGACCTAACCAGCCATGGGTAATCGGGCAGTTATATAGTGCCAGGTATTAATTCTCTCCTGCTGAAAAAGCTTTGAGTGCAATTAGACAGCTGTTGACTACTACCTTTGAGAATATACTGCTTTTTTGGTCATTGAAGTTTGTAGTTGATTTTCCTGCTCTTGGTAGTCATTATATGCCTATAGCACTTCATCTATTGGTACGGTCTTGTTAGATTTACTTTATCTACATTGGCATATCAATTAAATTGTCATATTGAAGTCTTGTTCCAGAAACCAAATTGTTCAGATGTCCTAGAGGCATCTCCCTTGTCATATAAAGACAACACTATTTCATAGCAGATCACCTATCTTCTGGCTCTTACAATCATTCTACTTTTTTCCCCCACTGGCAATAACAGCTGTATAGAACTACTGATTGCTTTAATCACTTGGCAACAAGCACAGTTCCTTCCAGTCTGTGGAGATAGTCTTTAGGGAGTATTCTTTCAGGTGCATTCTATTTCAATTACAAGCTAAAATTTTCAAATGCTTACACATATACAGTGGTAAGAAAGCATAAAATAAGATCCACCGTGTCCTTTAAGAACCTTCTTCATGGTGTTTAACCTTACTGGATTTCTTTTCTCTATGTGTTGCTCTCCTTGCTCCTTCCTAGTAAATTTCCTCCTATTCCAACCCCCTCACTTTTGTAATAGGTATCTCCTGCTCTTCACCTGTCTAGAGATTCATTAAAATGGACCTTTATTTACTATGCTCATATTTGCAGTTACTCCAGGTCAAATCTAAAACTTCAGAGCTGGGCTCCGCAAATAAAGAAGAATGAGTGGAGTTTCTCTTTCTGATTCCACGTTACCTTACTCAGTATAGTATTTCCTACTTCTATCTATTTACCTGAACTTCAGTATTTCATTTTCTTTACAGTGGAATATTTTTCTGTTGCATATATGTACCTCACTTTTGTCAGCTGAAGAACATTTAGTTGTCTTCCCTTCCCTAGCTGTTGAGATGAGAGCAGCAATGAGAACAGCTAGGTGAAGAGTAGACAGCAAGTCTCTGGACCTATACCAAGGAATAGTGAAGTAGTTCGTAATGCAGACATTTTTTTTTTCATTTGGAGAATTCTTTACACTGATTTCCATTGGGGATACAAGAGCTATAAATCCTTCCAATGGAAAATGAAGATTCTCTTTCCTTACAAATGCTTACATGTCCAAAGCCTTCGTATGATGGTGTATGTCTCTACTCCCACTGCTTCATTACTTGGAAAGGGGGTCTTTTGTTATTTGCTAAACTGTAGATTAGTCTGGGCATTGAGACTCGAAGCTATCCATTTGCATATTCTTAAAGTATGCATCTTATCAGTAATACTAATTTATATGTAGAATTAAAATAACTATTGGTAAAGTGCATTTGGACCAGTACCTGATACCATACAAGAAATTAAAAAAAAAAGTTACCAACTTCTCAGCATTGCTTTCATAAAATAAACTGCAATACATTGGTTCACAAAAGTTAATTACATAAAACTGGTTACTTTAACAAGTTAACACAACTTCCAAGCACATGGGGGTGTCTAGTGATATATAAAAATCAGTAGACTATTAAATCATAGTACAATTCAAAATTTTGTTACATAATGGTCTGAGCCCTTAACGGTTTGACTTCTCTAGGGGAAAATATTTTTGCAAGTTACAGATGCTGTGATGAATATCTTGTGAATGAGTCTCTGAATCTCTCTCTCCCTCCATATATGTATTGCATATACACATATATATTGCACACACACACACACACATACACACATACACACACACATATTGCATATGGTATATTTTCTGCTTGGACTTCAAGGCTTTAACTCAAATAATCCTAGTAGGCCAGGAAAAGGCATTTTTCAAAGGCAGTTTTCAGCTCTAACAATGAAATGTGTTTCCATTTACCAGCCTCAGTTCATATTTAAAGAGAAAAAGATTATGCTATGGTTAAAAGAAAGAAAATAGGATCACACATTGTTAATATTTTCAATAGTACCTCAGACTAAGGTCCAAATACTGCACTGTTGAATTAATTACAAAAAAATGAGTAAGGTTATTATGTTATGTGATTTTGTGTTCATCATGAGAGAGGGCAATAAGCCCGATGAAAAAGGCATCATTAAAATATTTATTTCAAGAAGAAAATATTTGGAAAATGCAGAGAGAAAAATGAAAATAGCACAGTTGTCTTCAGTGCATGAACTGATCTGCCCTGCATGTTTAGATCAACACAGAGTTAAAAGCAGACCACTAATTAATGGGTTTGAACATATAACATTTTATATAGTTACTTTGTGTTATATGTATGAAAATAAGGTCATTTTAGAGTTTCTAATGTATATTTTAGAAAGC
The DNA here is from genome assembly GCF_008632895.1 of Mastomys coucha. NCBI lineage: Eukaryota > Metazoa > Chordata > Mammalia > Rodentia > Muridae > Mastomys > Mastomys coucha. Next base: position 192,648,495 of record NW_022196905.1, read on the forward strand.
CTAATAGTTGTGAAACTGGCAGGAAAAGGAAGAACAAAATCTAAACATCAACTATCTGTTTTTCCAAATGAGAAAACATTTTGACTACTCCAACATAAACAACCTGTCATAAGCCATGATATGCCTGGCTTACTAAAAGAAAAGAGAGGGGCATTATGCTGGAAAAAGAAACCATATAATAGTCTTGCAAGGTTTTCCCTCAATATTAGCATATCTTCATTACTTTAGCAAAACTATCCACATGACAAAGAGTTCTTGTTTTCTGTCATGAGAAAATGTCTACTCTCTCTAATCAGTTCAATAGAAAAGTGAAATGTGAAAAGTTGGAAGAGGCACTGAAGGATTTACAATCCTCGGGAAGAACACTTTTTTTTTTTAAGATTTATTTATTATCATAAATAAGTACACTGTTGCTGTCTTCAGACACACCAGAAGATGATGTCAGGTCTCATTACAGGTGGTTGTGAATCACCAGGTGGCTGCATGGGGTTTGAACTCAGGACCTATGGAAGAGCAGTCAGTGTTCTTACCCTCTGAGCCATCTCACCAGACAGGGGAAAAGCACTTTCAACATCATACTATTATGTGTCTCCATGTCCTCTGAATCTTACTTAGTATTACATAATATCAGATGTTATGCAAACATTCTCTGACCACTAGCAAAGCCTGAGTCATCCACACACACACATACCTGTGCAACAGTGCTCCGGATTCTGTTCCCAGAGGTAAATTGTGTTACATCTCTAGTAATTGTAATCAGTTGAAAGAATACTTTCTTTATCACAAAGATCATTTCTATAAAAATAAGTATGATAGACTCTCTAAAATGTATTATTCAGGCCAGGTGAAGATTTCATTAGTAAAGTACATGCTACAAAATATTTACTGATTTAATCTGATTTCAGATCTCTGACACCTGCGTAAAAAGTTAGACATGGTGGTACAGGTCCCAAACCAGAGTATTGGTGGCCAGTTAGACCTAGAAATATCCAAGGGACATACTGGCCAGTCAACTTAGCAAACAAATGATAATTAGGTTCACTAACAGACTACTATCGATAAGTATGATTGATACCTGCAGAGGAAGACAACTAATATAACACTCTGGCATCAACACCTTGCACATACAGGCACGTGCTAACCAGAAGAGACAAGGGGAAATACCCACACCAAACTTTATACACCACACATATAGAAGAAATTTCATAGTAATCACTCACTAACATATTGTATATTATACAGATTGCATATTATAGTAAGTATATTACATAATATATACTATATAACATATAGTGTATATGAATATATAGATAAATGTATATATATGATATTTTCCTGTTTTATTCTCTATCTGGACCTTGAAAGTGTTGATATTTTCATTCTAAATTTGGGTTAAGGGACACCTCTATCTATCTATATATCTATCTATAATCTATCTATATAAATATCTGTCTATTACCTACCTATATATTATCTATATTTCTATCAAATTCTCTATTAGATAAATCTAATTATCTGCTTATCTATCTGATATTTTTACCAAATTTCTAAAATTCCACTAATACGGAATGAGATAAAATGGTCATAGAACTAGTTGTAGGAATGTAAGAGGTTGAGAAAACTTTATAAAAATATTCATGGCTTTTGTGTTTCTGACAACCAATATTAAATCTGTTACCTGATGTACAAGCCTCTCTTTACCTATGAAAGCATGGGTACTATAAACTCCTTTATGTCATTCACAAGCACCACAGAAAATATGGTGAAATAATAATGTGGTGAAATGAGGGGAAATAATTTTTAAAGATATATGAAGTAATCAGTTTGGGAATATTTGGCAGGCAAACCATTTGTTCAGAATTGTGTTGTGGAATAGGTATGATGGTAAAATACTTAGGAAGGCAGAGAAAAAAACAAACAAAACACAGAGGCACCACTTTGATGATTCTGAATCAATGGCTGATGAAGAATCAGTTTCTTAAGAGAAAGAAGACACACAGGACAAATCATTCCTTTTGAAAGTGTTAATTCTTAAAACCTATGCTATGTCATATTCACAAACCTTCCTTAATTCTTCTGAGAACTAAACGTGAATCTTTTATCTTTGATAACGACAATTACCTCTCCAAATTTTCAGTTAAGGGACACTAGTCTTAGTATTTACTGGGAAGAAAAACAGTTTTCCATTTGGTCCCTCATTATGTAATAACCCAAAGGAGCATCTCAGTAGATAAAGTAATTGTTTACAAGCAGGAAAGCCTGAGTTGGATTCAGAACCCAGGTAAATGTCAAGGACAGAGGCTCAAGCCTGTAACATCAGTTATGGAGAAGAGACAGGTACATTCAAGGACACAATGTCCATCTTATCTCTTGGAATGAGCGTGCTTTGGCTTAAGTAAGTGTCTATAGAAAACAAGGTGAAAGGTGTTTGGAATGATATGCAAATATAAATCATTGCCCTTCAGAACCTCCTGCACACAGAGATACACCTGCACACACATATGCATATACAATGCACATAAATAAAAGTTTAACTGGTATGATAATACTTGTAGGATCCCCTTATAAAATTAGATTTAAAGACCAGACAAGTAATTTGAAGTAATATTGAATAAACTGACTGGGAAAAATACATATTACCTAGGAGATTATTCGACACTTTGCACAATGGCTCACAGAGGGTTTGGCTGTTGTAATTCAAAATGAGCTCAAGGCCATTTTCTAGCATTCTCTGTAATGTTAATGTCTGGGTATTTTGTTTACTTAGGGTATAATTACTTTGAAATACTGTGACAGTAAATCCACCTGAAGAAGTCCAGGAGCAGAATTTGCAGTATATTCTCATGATGTTTGATAAAATTCTTAAACAGATTTGATGTCCAGGGATTCACGGATTCCAACAGAAATCAAAAGAGCTGTTTAACTGAAGTATCTCCCCACAGAGAACAGTTAATCTCCTGCTCCTTTTAAAGTCCATGAAAGCCCTTTAATGGGTGTCTTATGTGTATCAATGAGTTGACCTCAGAGTACTTCAGAGGACATGGTTTAGAATGAGTGCTCTATATGTAAAAAAACTACTCAAATTTTTATTTCATATATTTATTTTACAATGTATTTGTGAATTTTTGACATCCAAAATTAAGGGACTTTTGGCTTGCCACTGAATCCCAATGTGTCAACTAATCAAGAAGGGAGATTATAAATGCTACCATCTGTGTGACCCAGGACACAGAGTGCAGAACAATGGGCAGATGCACTTAGAAACTCAAGCCAAACCACATTTACACTCAGAGTTAATTTTATATAGTTTTCAAAAATTGTTCAGTGACATATGACACTAGATTAATTTCTAAATTTAGAACAACTTTACACTCTTTTTACTATCAGTCTGTTGGTTCAAGATTTATGTTCTAGTTACTCCACAGAAAAATAATTTTAGCACAGATTGTTTTGAAGACACAGAGTTAGTAAAAGTAGTGTTAAATAATATTTTACATTATTATTTTTAGAAGAAATTATTTACCAACTTTCAGTTTTGAAAATATTCATTTCCTATATTTTATGATCAGTTAGTTTTTATTTATCCATTCAATAAAAATAATGAATGAATATGCATTATCACTCACACATGTCCTCTGCAAATTTAACATAACAGTGAACAAAGAGGTAGCATTTCCTTTCAAAAGAGCTACTATTTTAATAAGATGAAATAAGAAATAGGGATCCTGAGTGCATATAAAGTGTCCAAAACTAACAATTTTCATAGAAAGACAGACTGTATTACAAAGATGGATAGTCATCTCTAACAGAGAGAATGATGAACTCTGTACCACCTCCCCTTCTCAAACAATAGTTGACTTTTCCTAGTGATGACAACACATCACTTAATGGAGTGCATTCATTGAACTTTTCCAGGACCACCCTGTATTTCTAATGATATTCTCACAGCATTCACCTCATTACTCGATTACCTTCCTCCCAGATGTGAATAGGTAGTCTAATTCATGTGCAATCACTGAACCTACATTTACTGAATCACTTATATTTTTATAGTAAATTTGTAAAAATTAGACAATATAATATTGTTGGAGGTATGTCTCAATGTAAGAACATCTGTCTAACACAGGCAATTGCTTCAACTCAATTTCCAAGCACTGAAGAATACAAAGCAAAGGGTAAAAATTATGAACTAATGAGACTACTCTGCATGGAAAAGCATTTCATACCAAGCTCGGAGGCATGAAGGATATCCCTGGGAGCCATAATGTAGGAGAAAACACATACCTTTGACTTCCACACTCCTTGACTCATACCTGAACATGAGTGTTCAGAAACACAAACAGTCACATACTCCCATCACACACACACACACACATACACACTCAGACACATAGACAAGTCTTGAGTCATACCTGAACCTGGGTGCTCAGAAACACAGCCACATACTCCCATCACACACACACACACACACACACACACACACA
>NW_022196905.1:192653036-192663248 GCF_008632895.1 Mastomys coucha
AAAAAAAAAAAAAAAAAAAAAAAAACAAGAACAAAACCCTGTTCCCTCCCCCTGCTCCCACCCTCTCCTACTTACTGGCCCTGACATTCCCCTACACTGGGGCACAGAACCTTCACAGGGCCAAGGGCCTCTCCTCCCGTTGATGACCGAATTGGCCATCCTCTACTATACACATGCTGCCATAGCCATCAGTCCCACCATGTGTACTCCTTGGTTGGTAGTTTAGTCCCTGGGAGCTCTGAGGGTACTAGTTAGTTCATACGGTTGTTCATCCAAAGGGGCTGCAAACCCTTGAGCAGGATTTGGTCCTTTCTTTAACTCCTTCATTGGGGACCCTGTACTCAGTCCAATGGATGGCTGTGAGCCTCTACTTCTGTATTAGTCGGGTACTGTCAGAGCCTCTCAGGAGACAGCTGTATCAGGCTGGAGTGTCCTTCCTTCAGTCTCTGCTCCATAGTTAGTCTCTGCAACTCCTTCCATGGGTATTTTGTTCCCCCTTTTAAGATGGACTGAAGTATTCACACTTTGGTCTTCCTTCTTTTTGAGTTTCTTGTGGTTTGTGGGTTGTACTTCGAGTATTCTGAACTTCTGGGCTAATAACTACGTATCAGAGAGTGCTTACCATGTGTGTTCTTTTGCACAAGCACAAACAATTAATTAATAAATAAGCAAGATTAATACTCAATCAGAAAATTATTAATTAAAATTATTAATTAAAATTAAAATTAATGTATTAGAGAGTATTTAGGTACATTAGAAAAAATTTAATAGTATTAGAGAAACCACCACATGGCTAAAACATAAAGATGTTACCCACGCAACAGCACAGTCTGATCTCAATATTTTCACTGCAAAGACATGTTCCAACAGGCACTGTACATATGCTTGAAAATTGATTCAGATACCAAACTATTTCCATTTTAAAAGCTTAGTTAAAATAAATAAAGTTTTATAAAATTAGCCTCTCACTATGCTTTGCTATGTTTAATCTGTCTTCAAAGTTTGAAACATCAAATGTGCTAAATACTTATATTTATCTGCTAATGTAAGTTATGTTCCTTCCAGTATGAAGTCAATCTATAGAAAAATTGTAAACAATAGATATCATTAACTTGTAAATCAGCATTAGTTTCACTTATGGTTAAATTCTCTTTTACATATATAAAATTTGAAACTAAATGGAGAACATATATTAACTTAATAATTAAAATAACTAATATAATTGTAAATTATAAAAATATAAATTGACATGAAATTTTTAAGAGAAAAAAATAGACATTCAGTGTTCAGTACACCAAAACAATTCAGTAAATGACTGAGCAAGAAAACAATGCTCAACAAGTTGGAATTCATGACTGCTACTATAAGCCTGGTAAAATCTTATAGGTAGAGGAGCCCTAGGCCCTGGGACTTAATGTTGCTGTTTTGCTGCATGGTTATATCCTCAGATTGCTTTCAACATATTTATGTTTTAACCTCTAGATTTGCATAGCTGTGAACGCTCCTCAGTGAAGCTTATTTTTGTAGTAGATAGTGAGTAAAACAGAGTGTCAGAATAATTGTTCAACTTGCAGAAAAGTAGGGACTATGGCAGCTTCAGGATACATAGTTTATCTATACCTATATATAAAGGATCAGGGATCTAAGAGGAGAGGCAAAACTAGCCTATGTCCAGATAACGGAAAGTTAAGAACCACAGGAGGGTAAGAGTTGTGAGGATACATTGTCTTCTGGCCATGAGATGCTACAATGCAATGGAGGTTACTTGCATATCCTGAAAAAATCAAGGTGGTAAAACAGTTCAGTAGGAAAAGGACAGGAGCTTCCAAGGAACCGCCATTACCTGTACAATCATTGGAAGATGATGGATGCTTCAGAAGAAATTGTCACTTTTCCTTAAATATATGGCCATAGGTCCGTAATCCATGACTCAACTCAGTGGATGGCTCCACATTTGTGCACAAATGGGCAGCATTAATTGAACTCATTAAGGCAAAAAAAAAAAAAAAAAAAAAAAAAAAAAAAACAAAAAAACAAAAAAACAAAAAAAACAAAAAAAACACAAGAAACAAAAACAAAACAAAACAAAAATGCTTTCTTTCTCTTTCTAGCTTAACTAAAAATCATTTTTCTTCATGAAAATATGCTAGATTTGTCATGTGTTTTATCTTATTTTTTGTTGATATACATAAATGGTTTTGTCCTTCATTTTGTTAATGAGATACTTACCTCATTGATTTTTGTGTTTTGACATATCTGTGATTCTCTGGCATAACATCCATTCACAGACTCTCATAACTTTACTAGGATGCTGAATGGGATTTACTATTATATTCTTGAGGACTATTGAATCTGTGATTCCCAAGATTCTTGGTCAATGTTTTTTAGAGCATCTGTATCTGTTTCAGTGTCAAGGAATGCTTTGGAGATGGAAGGAGAGGGGGATAAGGGTGGGAGAAAGCAAGAGGAGAAAACAAGGGTGGTGGTATCAGAATCTGGAGGAGACATGAAAGAGGTACAGAGGATCAGAAAATCAAATAAAAATAGGTAGCAGAGGAGAAGAGGAACTGAGCATAGCCACTGGAGAGTCCCAGACACCAGGAAACGTGAGGCTCCTAGGACCCAACAGGATTGACTTTAGCTGTAAAGCACAGAGAAGGTATAAATAGAACCTGTGGAAACCACCTCCAGTAGATAGGCAGGGACCCTATATAAGGGATGCAGCCACCCACCCATCTCAGAGTTTTTCAACCCAGAAATGTTCCTGTCCAAAGGAAGAACAGAGAAAAAAATGGAACAGAGACTGAAGGAAAGGCCAACTGGGGAATGACCCCATTTGGGAATACATCGTGTCTGCAGATACCAAACCCAACAATGTTGCCGAGATCAAGAGGCACTTGAGAACAGGAACCAAGTGTCGCAGTTCCTGAAGAGGTCTGGCCAATAACTGACCAATGCAGATGTGGATGCTTGAAGCCAACCATTAGGCTGAATTCAGGGAACCTGGTGGGGGAACTGGCAGAAGAACTGAAAGACCTGAGGGGGATTGCCACCCCACTGGAAGAACAACATTCTTTCAGACCACCAGCCAAGGAGTGTAGTTGGAGGGTCCATGGCTCCAGATACATATGTAGCAGATGGCCTCGCCTGACAGCAACAGGAGGGCAAGCCCTTGGTCCCTGGGAGGTTTGATGCTCCAGAGTAGGAGGATCCTGGAGCACTGGAGCAGGAGAGTGTGGGTGGGACAAGGGGCACTCTCATAGAGTCAAAAGAGAGGCAGGAGGGCAGATGTGGAACAGGGAGGGTGGCAGAGGGGTGACCAGGAACTGGGAAATCACTAGAGATGTAAACGAATGGAATGAATAATAATAATAATAATAAAGGAAAAATATAAATAAGTAAGGGGATGCTTCCCTTATGAAATAAATTGAAAATGTTTCTACTCTTTAAATTTTTGACAGGATTTGGCAAGGAAAGACATTTATTGTTTTGTTTGTTTTTGTTTCTGTTTTTATAAATATTTATAGAGACCACTAATAAATACAAAATATTCTGTTTTTTTATTCTCTTGTGTTTTGAGAGTTTTTTATTGCTGGCTCAATTTCTTACTGGGTATAGGTTTGTTCACATTTTTCTGTTGTTAGATAATTTAATTTGGCAAGACACACTAAAATGAAAGACTTCCTTGCAACATATTGATGAAACCTCATTGTCAAACCACTTGTTAGCCAATTTTGTGATGCACTACTAGTAACTATTGTGTAGCTTGTGTTTCAAGGGTACAGTATTTAGCTTAGAACCTAGAGGATACTAAAGAAATTCATAAAAACATGTATGTTAACATAGTTCGATGTTTAATAATCACCAATTATTTACATATTAAAAATTTCATTAAACAGAATTTTCTTCTAGGAATTTTGTAATTTAACTAAAGATTCCTAAGACTTCTCTTTAAAAATCCTAACTTCTCAGTATACTAACAGGGTGAATTATGATCTGAACTTTTTAAGGACATTTTAGAAAGACCCAAAGCTGTATAACTCAACACAACAGAGTCTCAAGCATGGGTGAGCAGACAATTTAAGAAAATTCTGTAAACAAATATCTTAAAGTTAATACATTTTAAAATACGCACATGAAATATTGTTTCATTTAGTATCTATTTCAAGGGTCATCCTTACCTTATGTGTTTTGTTCTTTCAGTTGCTTTTTGTTCTACTGTACAACGGCAAATTTAAAAATTAAGACAAAAGTAACACTTTTCTCCTACACATTGATTTATAATATGGATTTTATTTCAGTCTTACACATTGAGGAATTTAAATCTTAAAAAGAAGTTCTGTGGTTTTTATCCCATATTCCCAGTTTTCTGTTTTGATGGATATTGTGTCATTCTTTATTGATTAACAAGAGCCTTCACAACAATTCATGTTGTGCTTTTTAAATGTGTATTTAAATTTTTTAATCTGATATATATCTTCATTTACCAAGTAATGCTTTTGTTACCCGAATGGTACTTTTTTTTTAACTTATAGTACAATAGAAGTGACAGAAGTTCATGTTATATACACAACTATGCCAAAATTTTGATCTCAGATCATAGCCCAGTGGTTAACTGCTATTAATAATGTCCATTTTAAGGGTTTGATCCTTAATATTGGCCAAAAAATAAGAAAGAAAGAAAGAAAGAAAGAAAGAAAGAAAGAAAGAAAGAAAGAAAGAAAGAAAGAAAGAGAGAAAGAGAGAAAGAAAGAAAGATGGAAGGAAATGGAAGGAGAGAGAGGGGAATGAAAGAGCTATTTTATCAATTGCATGAATCAATGACTAGGCACATTTGAAGACAACACCGCTTGTCTTCATATCCCCTTTGAAATGCATATGTTAATATGATCTCATCTTTATAATAACAGAACATATTAAAGTCTTCAGAAAACAGAAATAAAAGGGGAGTCAATGAGGGAATGAATAAAATAATATTTTTTAATTATTGAAAGGGTTCTTAGATGATCTTTTTATGTATGGAAAACTTGACTTTACCTTACTATATAAAACCAAGGAAAACATTCATATAAACAGGTAAATAAAAACAAGACATTTTAGGTATAAGCATTATGGACTGACTTTCATTTTCAAGTATGTACATATTTTTAAATTCATTATGTTGTGAAAATAGTTCTGTTAAAGAAATTGAACATTTCTAATCTAAATTATTTCTTAAACGTTTTGCACGATAACCTTACCCTTTATTACAAAGGGTGCATGAGCATTGTTTTTTCTCATAAAACATCATGGTATTTTGTATAGTTTTGTAAGGAAGTAGTTACTATGTAGTTCAAATTGTTGATGGCCAATAATCAACCGATGGCTTCATTTTCATTTGTGCTTCAGTAAAAAGAATCAAATCAAAAGTTCCATTCCAGTGTGATGTTCACAAGCAAGCCATTTCTTTGCATAGAATTCTCTAATAATGTGTGTCTTTGCTTTCTCATCGCTAGATTTCTTCTTTTATAAATCATTTGTCAACAAAGAGTAACTATATTGTTGTTGTTATTGTTCTTTGAGGCAGAGCTTCTCTATATTTCTAGATGATCTGGAACACGTTATTTAGATCATGCTTGTCTCCACCACATAGAGATCTACACATGAATAATGTTATGTGCCACCTAGTCAATAATTATTATTTTTAGTTGTACTTTTTGAAACTATTACTATATGCCAGGATGCCAGGTTACATATACCATGTAACTCTAAAAGAGCTTTAACCTTCTGTATATTTTCCTTTCAAATTAGCCCAAAAATTATAAACAGAAACAACTTCTCTTCATTAATTTTCTCATAATTAGTAATGTAGACCATGTACACATTAGACCATGTACACATTATGCTATGTGATGTCATAACAACAGAACATAATGATCTGAAAAATGCCAATTATCAGTCAACACATGGAGATTAACAAATCATTAAAAATGTAGGAGAAATAATACACTGCTCAAGCAAATTTGCTGATCCCGAATTAAGTGGTTTTTGCTTATAGATGTGCCTTCAGTTAGAAACAGTATATGAGAAAGAAAAAATGAAATTAGAGTCTTAATACTAAAAACTCATGCCATTGTTATAGTATATTTACTATCGGCCCACAGTATTATTGCCATTATCGCTCCCATGGCCTCTTGTCCTTTTGTGCATTAATGTTATTCCTTTTCACCTAGCTTATTGAAATTTCTCAAAGATTTCTGCCAGTAGTACCTTTACTGCCTCCCTTTTTATTAGGATTATTTTTGACTAAGCTGCTAAGTCATAGCTTCAGGCTCTCATCATCAAACACAGTTTATTTAGCATTTTGCCACAGGTAAGGAAATACTTCTGAACAGATGGCTTTATATGTCAGTGAAATAAAAATGTTACTATTTTGAAGTTATTTCATGAAAAAACATGTTCTATAAACTAATAAAAAAGTTTTATCAGCAGTTTAGTATTAATTGAACAAATTATTTTCTTGAAAAATGTGTTGAGACATCAATCAGAAATACATTTTAGTAAAACCTAGAACATACAATTAAAAACATGCTAAGATCATTGGAATAGAGGAATAGATAAGTGTACTGGCTGGTTTTGTGTCAACATGACACAAGCTGGAGTTATCACAGAAAAGGAGCTTCAGTTGGGTAAGTGCCTCCATGAGATCCTGCTGTGGGATATATTCTCAATTAGTGATCAAGGGGAGAGATGGTGCCCCTTGTGGGTGGTACCATCTCTGGGCTGGTAGTCTTAGGTTCTATAAGAGAGCAGGATGAGCAAGCCAGGGGAAACAAGCCAGAAAAGGTCATCCCTTCATGGCCTCTGTATCAGCTCCTGCTTCCTGACCTGCTTGAGTTCCAGTCCTGACTTCCTTTGGTGATGAACAGTAAAATGGAAGTGTAAGCTGAATAAACCCTTTCCTCCCCAACTTATCTCTTGGTTATAATGTTTGTGCAGGAATAGAAACACTGACAAAGGCAATACGACATTGTAGTAGAAATCTTAAAATAACATCGTATTTTCTTGCCAAGTTATGAATACATTAATTGGTCAACTGGTATATTTTTAGATAACATCAAGTAAACAACTCAATTGGTAATATTCTCTGGTTTGTAACAAATCCAATTCCATCTCCTTTCTTATAATTGATGGAAAAAAACAAATGATAGGTAGCCATTAAATTAACAATAACAACAAAAAAGACTTCTTTTCCTCATGAATAGAAAAGTACAGTTTTGTTAGGTTAAACACTTGTTCCTCTTGCCTACACATTTCATGCAGATTTTAAAAGACACAGACCAATAGATTGCATTGGAATACAGGATCCATCTTTATGCTTCATCCAAGAAACACACTTTATCATTTAGGATAGATAGCAAGTCAGGGTAAAAGGATGGACAAAGATATTACAAGCAACGGACCCAAGAAAGAAATTCATGTAGGCCGTTTAGTATCTGACAAATTAGACTTCAAACCAAAACTAATAAGAAGGCATTGGGAAAGATACTACCCACTCATTAAAGGAAAACTACATGAAGAGGATATTGATACTGCAATTTCTAAACAGCTATGCACCAAACATAAAAGCATTCAAGTTCATAAAAGAAACACAACTTCTGTTTAAATCACCTATAGACCCTCAAACAAGGATATTGGATGATTAATATCCTAACTTCTTCTTCAAACAAGACCTCTAGATAAAAACTAGACAGAAATGCCAGAGATAAATGATGTCATAAACCAAATATTTGTTTGTTTTCTTTTGTTTTTTCTTCTCTCTCTCTCTCTCTCTCTCTCTCTCTCTCTCTCTCTCTCTCTCTCTCTCTCTCTCTCTCTCTGAAGCAGCTCATGGAACTTTCTCCAAAATTGACCATATATGAGGTTATGAAGCAAACCTAAAAGCATACAAGAGCATTGAAATAACACCTGACATCCTATCTCACAAACACTGATAAAAGTAGGCTATCAACAATGCAAACAACAAAAGCTTGCAAACTCCCAGAAACTGAAAAAATCACTAAATAATAAAAATTGGGCCAAGACAGAAATTAATAAAGGAATTAATAAGTTTCTACAATTTAATGAAAATGAATACACAACAACCCAAACTTGTAATTTATATGACACTATGAAATTAGTTCTAAGAGTTAGTTTATAGCTCTAAGTGCCTACAGAAAAGAGAAAGAGAAAGAAATCTCAAATAAGTAACTTAGTAACATGCTTAAAACTCTAGTGCAAAAAGAAGAAATGATACATAAAACAAGATGACAACAAAAAATAATCAACCTGAGAAATGAAAGCAATAAAATAGAATTTAAAACATAAATACAAAACAATACAAAGTTTCAATGAAACAGATTTGGTTCTTAAAGAAAATCAATAAGACTGATGAATCTTTAGTCAAATTAACTAAAAGGTAGAGACAGAGCTAAATTATCAAAATTAGACATATGTAGAGTAATTGAATTATTAGAGTAATAAGACAAAGAAGCAGAAGTAGTAATTAATAAAAAAAGAAGTAATAAGGCAAAAGCAGAAGGTAGATGCTCATATGGTACTCCTGATCATGATGAAGAAGACAATAAATCCTCATGCTGAGCCTACATTGTTCATTTTATTTGTAGTTGTATTTCTTTATTTATTTCATATATGTGGATGTTTGCCTGAGTGTATATCTTTACACCATGTGTGTGTGTGTGTGTTGTCTCTCAGGGCCTGAAAACGTATTTGTAGTCCCTGGACCTGGAGTTATACAAGACTTTAGCAGACAAGAATGAGGTGCCTTTTGGGTGGTAGAAATTGAATGTAGATCCTATGGAAGACCCACACCAACTGCTCAGCCATTGCTCTTGCTTTCGACTTTTACATGTTTATGTAGTTTGTATCACTTCTTTAGAGTCATTAGTGGTTGCATATAATTAATTCATTTATTTGTTTATTTTATTTATTTATTAAGTGTCCATGAATGTTTTTGCACACATGGTATATACCAAATGTGTAGAAGCTAAAGAATAACCTGCAACATTCAGTTCTATACCTCCACCATGTTGGTCCCATAATAAAACTGCAGTCATTATGCTTGATAGCAAGTACTTTTATCCACTGAACCTTCTTGGCTGCTAAAGCCCTTTCAATTTTAAGGTATAGGTACCTCTCTCTACCATGGAACCTCATCTCTTTGTTGTCTCTGATTTTATTTTGATGATTAAGTTTTTTGATTATTTGTTTTAGCTAACAGAAAATTTGCATTATTTCAGTTATCCATTAATTATTATTCAAAAATATTTTCAGTGAAAACAATCTATACCATCATTAATTTTAACATGAGTACCAGCACAAACACTTTTAAATTAAAAAAAAAATTAAAAAGTGGTAATTCTGCAGACAGCAGCTTAAAAACATCTGGGAATTTTATTAGTAAAACATGATTACTCAAAGTCTCTTAGTGAATGTTAAAACAAATTCTGACTCATCAGGCCAGTGCTAAACATGAAAACTCTTTCTAATTTTTTGTAAGTAAGCAGAAGTGTTAAATTTGAGGAGCATGGATGTACATAATTTAATATATCTTATTAAAAGAATATATACTCCAATATACTTTGAGTGAAGTTTAAACCTTATAAATATATTTTGATATGTCTCCATATTTGATGAAAACTCAGATCATGTTACATAAATATGCATTGCTGAAACTCAATTATCTTCTTCCATTCAAGCCTTCATCTTCTCTTACTGATTAGTTTTTACATCATTCTTCATTATTTTTGTCATATCTATAATTTCTCTATAGTATATAATTGCATGGCAAAACTATAACTCATCGATGTGAACTAAAAACATCACATAAAACTGAACATTTTCTATTAGAACTGTAACCTTAATTACACTTCAAAAATGACTCACTGAACCAAATACCCATGGAAGGAGTTGCAGAGATTAACTATGGAGCAGAGACTGAAGGAAGGGCAAGCCAGCCTAAATATAGCTATCTCCTGAGAGGCTCTGACAGTACCTGACTAACACAGATGTAGAGGCTCACAGCCATCCATCGAACTGAGTGAGTACAGGGTCCCCAGTGAAGGAGAGAAAGGACCAATGGAGCTGAGGGCTTTGCAGCCCCTTCGGACGAACAACCATATGAACTAACTAGTACCCTCAGAGCTCCCAGGGTCTCAACCACCAACCAAGGAC
>NW_022196905.1:192663449-192666964 GCF_008632895.1 Mastomys coucha
AAAAAAAAAAAAAAAAAAGACTCAGCTACTTAGAAAAACTAATAGCACATAGTAAATGAGCTTTTGACGTCTATACCAAAGCAGAAAATAGTTCTTCATATTAAATGTCTCTACATTTTGCCAAGATGGAAACCTATACGTATATTTAAAATCCAAAAACATTTGGACATGTGTAGAAGGTTCTTGGAATGTAGGAGCTTAACTCTTAAGGGAACCAAGACAAGCTTCACAACTATAAACAGAACATGATATGTAGCCATCATAGGGTTGTCACTCGCTAACTCTAGTTTGTTTTGCTTTCAATATCAGTCAAGCAGAAAAAAAAAATCACCTACTTCTTATTGGTAGAAATCAACAGAAGGTAATTTTAAGTATTCAACTCTTAAAACACATCTACAAAGTAATGATATTTTGAATGCAGATAGTTAAATATTTCACATTAGGAAGCTGCCTTAATTTCGCAGTGTTGATATTCTGTCTGGACTCCACCCCACAGTTACCTGGCAACAGCCAAGTAAGCCATGCCCACTATTTGGCTCCTCCTCTCTCTCTTGCCTCTCCCTTGCCTCTCCCTTGCCTCTCCCTTGCCTCTCCCTTGCCTCTCCCTTGCCTCTCCCTTGCCTCTCCCTTGCCTCTCCCTTGCCTCTCCCTTGCCTCTTGTCCCTTTGCACCCCTTTCTCCCCATTCTCTTCCTCTCTTTGTCCACTTGGTCATGTTCGGCCTCTACTTCTCTACTCTCTCCTTCTCTCTTCCTTTCTCTATCTATAGTACCCTCTTAACTCCCCTCCCCAGGCCCTGAATAAACTCTTTTCTATATTTTACTGTGGTGTGGCTGGTCTCTCAGGGTGAAGGGATGACTTGGCATGGGCCCAACATGGCAACTGCTTCACCCACACCCCGCCAGAATATATCTTAAAAGTTCTTTCTCACTTTATGATCACAACACATAGAGTGATTCAAAATCCATGACCTTTATTTCCTTTGGTTTCAACAAGGGTCAAAACTGTCGAGTTAAGTTCAAACATAATTGCCTGAGTTCCTCCAGATCTTCAACTAAAGGTTCTTAAATTTGTCAGAGGATAATATAAATGATTAAGAATAACCCCTCGGCTTGTTAACATATTACACAGTAATACCTTGGTGCCCATTAAAGCTTTTTGGCATTTTTAAATACTCAAGGAGATGAAGACAACACAGTGTTAAAAGATTTATAATGCTTCTGTTATGAAATTTTCTCAAGGTTATTGAAAGCCATATAATAATTTCAAAGGAATTAATTTATATATTTACTTCATCAATAAACAGATATTTTAATTCTACTTCTGTAACTTATGAAGTAATTTGATTTCTATGTAATAACTATAAAATGCTAAATATTTTGTATAGACACTGAATAAAAACAGTAAGTTATCTAATTTTCATTAAGGCTTAATGTTCACAGATACATTTCTAAAGATTATATAGATCCCCCGTCACAGTCCAGCCACATGTGCCTACTTCATCCCCCTTTTATATACTTCCCCAAACATTTGAAATTTCTTTTTGAAACATAGAGACCATTATAGAAAACACAACTAAGAATAAGAGATTATGGGATGTCCATTCCCAACTGGTACATCTGTATCTAAGACTCAGTGAATTTTTAGGAAGATAGAGGAGGCTGAAAGATGGTAAGTGCCAGAGGAATAGTAAGTGCCTCCTACTAAAGAATAGTAAGGAATAGATAGTGCCTCCTAGAAATGACAGAGGCCTATATATTTGATATATGCCTTACTAAACAATATCTAAATGACAACACCTCCAATACATATGCTAATATGGAAAAGTTCCCATCTGGGAGACTCAATCCTTCACTAAGGAAGACAGGTATACAAGGAATGCCAAAAATGTAAGAAATGTCTTTTCCTAAAGAAAAGTTCACATTTGATTGTCCAATTCCAAGTGATCAACCCTGAGATCACATTTGTATAAGCAACATTTGGACTGAGCACATGGTGTGGTATTCATACCTAATATACATGAATAAAATATAACACTGTAGACAAAGAGTTTCAGAACTGATATAAAAAAGATGACCGTAGTTTAGCTAAAAAAGGATTGAACATTTTCTTTTTTAAAAAATGTATTTTTTATTCTTACTCGTTTTTACAGTACAGTCTATTTCACCACCTAGGTCTACTGATCCACAAACCATACCTCCTCCCCAACAACCCCAGTGTCCAAAAGATTGTCCCTCACCCACACACACACCCCTATCAGACCTCCCACTCCCTGGAGCCTCAACTCTCTTGAGGATTAGGTGCATCTTCTCTCACTGAGTGAAGACCCTGCAGTCCTCTGCTATACAGAGTATACAAGTTGAGGGCCTCATATCAGCTGGTGTACACTGCCTGGTTGGCAGGTCAGTTTCTGAGCAATCTTGGGGTTCTAGGTTAGTTGAGACTGCTGGTCTTCCTATAGGGTTGCCCTCTTCCTCAGCTTCTTCCAGTTTTTCCCTAATTCAACCATAGGAATAAGCAACTTCAGTACTTTGGTTGGGTGTAATATCTGCATCTGACTCTTTCAGCTGCTTGTTGGGCCTTTTGCAGGGCAGTCATGATAGGCTTTTGTCTGTAAGCACACTATAGCCTCAGTAATAGTGTAAGGTCTTGGGGCTTTGTGAGGAGCTGGATCCCAGTTTGGGAGAACCACTGGACCTCCTTTCCCTCAGGCTCTTGTTCACTTTTTTTCCTGAAGTTCTTTCAGACAGGAACAATTCTGGGTCAGAATTTTTGACTGTGCGGTGGCAACCACATCCCTCCACTTGATGCCTTGTCTTTCTGCTGGAGGTGGACTCTACAAATTCCCTCTCCCCACTCTTGGGCATTTCATCTAAGGCCCCTCCCTTTGAGTTCTGAGAGTCTCTCACCACCCAGGTTTCTGATATATTCTGGAGGCTTCCCCCAGCTCCTACCTCCCAAGGTTACCTGTTTCCATTCTTTCTGCTGGCCCTCAAGGCTTCAGTCCTGTTCCTCCCTCTCCCCAATAACAGTTTCTCATGTATTCCATATTCATTATTATTTGTTCTTAATCTTAGTTTTTTATTTTTAAATATTCCTTTATCTAATATTTTGTTATCCATACACTTTAGCTCACATCCATCTTTAATGATGTAAATGCTTAATTTATTAATTGGGATGTTACTACTACCTGCAACAATATTGGTTGTGTAAGATTCGGAGAGTCGAGTCTTAGGTCTAGGATGTCGTTCCACTCACATAGACACAGAAATGAAGATAGCTGCAATCAGCAAGAGGTTTTTAATAATCCAGTATACTGGGATTGTCCAGCATTCAGGCAAAGGTGACCACAAGGAACAAAAGCACACACTTTTTTTTTTTTTAGATATTTTCTTTATTTACATGCGAATTTCTCCATTCCAAGTTTCCCCTCCAAAAAACAAAAAACAAAAACAAACAAAAACAAACCCCTGTTGCCTCCCCCCACCCCATGCCTGCCACCCCGCCCTCTCCCAC
>NW_022196905.1:192675460-192693351 GCF_008632895.1 Mastomys coucha
GGCAGAGGAGGATGCTGAACCCCCTCTGTCACTCGGAAGCTGAGAGGATCGTGTCCCTGCCGCCCTGCAGCTCCCCTGGGGGTCTTGGGGCCTGTGGCTCCCGGCTGGCTGCTCAGGTCTCAGAAACTCACCCGAGAGAAAATGCAAGCACACACTTTTTATACCCTTCCAGAATATAGATTTACAGCATATGTTGGTTATCTCTCATTGGTGGAGCTCATTGTTCTTTGTTTCCATTGACCTTTGTACCCCAGGTGAGAAAGAGATACCTGTTGCACTTAGAGGGGGTAGGGGAGATATACCCCTACTGGGGACATTTCCTGGAAATGGGTATTACTCCCTGAAATTCGTGCATCTTCTAGGGATGGATGTTTGTTCAGTAAACCCTTCTGAAGCTCTCTGTCTTTAGACTAAATGCACATTCCTAGTTCCTCTGTATTTTTATGAGGTGTCCCTGTTTGCCCAATTCTTACAGTTGATCTTACAGAAAAAGTCATCTATATAAAAGTTACAATTGGTATACATCTTTTAAGAAATATTAAACAAACATATAAAATGCTTGAAATTTTTCATTGATTTGCTTTCAAATTTTAATATGGTAGCTTTCAAAAATAGGTATAAAATATTGTAAGAGAAACTATAATACTATTAGAATAATATATAAAGAAGCAATTTAGAACAATTTGACTATGTAGCCAAATGACTTAGGTTGATTGCCATCTATTATACATTGGATGCTACTTAATCTCTCCACAGTTAGCTTACTTATGAGTAAAACTGAGAGCATTATTAACCTTTATCTTTGCTTTTATGATTTGTGTAATAATGTATACAAGAGTTTATATTATTTTCAGAAAAAATAAATATAGAATCAATGTTAACTATTATTGCAATATTTATCTTGATATTTCTATAACATTAAAACTAATTGCCTACTTAATATATAGAAACAATCAACTGCTTGATTTATCCTTATTATTCTTAGATAGTAACCTCAATATTCTGAGTAATAATTCAATTATAATTTGCAAATAATGAAACATTAAGATTCTCACATTTTTGTACAATGTGCTTCATTTGAAAATGATCTCAATCAATTATCTCAAGTTCTCATTGTTTAAACATTATTGGTATTAGTATCTCCTCTGTCTTTCATAGACAGTAGTTAGGACTGGCTTCGTAGCCCTTTGTGTCAGCAGCCTGTTTCCAGACTAGCTCTCTGAACGATGCAACAAATGGTCATATTTAATGAGCCAGTGAATCTGCAAGCTCACTTGGGAAGAAGGCAATTATGGAAATACACTTTCATCATTCATGAGATAATTAGAGGCATGTGGGTTATAGTAGCAGATATGAGTGACCAGAGTACGTACAACTCCTCTCACACTCAAGCAAGCTCTTCGACCTCTGACTTTAGATTTGCATACCTTCTACACTGCCCTATGGGAGATTTTCAAAATACATATGTAAATGAACAATTTTGGTACCATGTTAAATATTTGATCAGAGTAATTAAATTGTGAATCTAAAAACAATGAAATTAGAAAGAAATAATTGAATTGGTGTGATAGCATGTGCAGACTGAGGAAATACTATATACTCAGTCCAATGTCACTTTTATAGTGGATTCCACATAATTTCATGTATAGTCATATAGTAGTTAAAAGTTTATTTTATTTAATAAGAAAAATAAGTGGTTATTAGCATGTTATATGAAATATTTTGACAAAATCAGCTTATTTGGATGGGTATGACTAGAGAGAGATATCTATTACTATCTGTATATTTTCTGAAATAAATTTAGTATAATTTATCTTCCCATCCTTCTTACATTTGAAAATAGAACAAGGGCATTCCAATATGATATCAAATAAGATGAATATCTTATTAATTTGCAATTGCTAGAAACTTCTGACTAAAATTTACGTGAGTTTTGTAAATGTATCACAAAAAACAAATAATTGCATTGTCACAATTATCAACTACTCATAATAATGTGAGATAACAATAAATTTAATGTTAAAAATACAAAGTAAATTGTAGAGGAAAGATTTTGAACAAAAGTAAAACTAACCACCAAGATATTTTTATGCAGAATTTTGGAGAAGTATCCAGGAATAAATATATCAACGTCCAATCACATTCCATTCCAAAATATGTGATAAGAGTTAACTTTTTGTTTATTTAGAGTCCTTAAGTCAATGCAATATTACAAAAGAAACATTCAATGAGATTCTCTCATCAATGTTTAGTAAAACATCTCCTCTGTGAGAGAGCTCTCAAACACCAGTACACACAGGCTCTCATTAATGCACAGCCAACATATTCTTGCCTCTGGCCCAACACAGTCTACAGGAGAGGTAATCATGATCACTCTGGTAGACTCTCATTCCAGCAGATGAACAAAGCTTACACAGGAGAAACATTTGTGAATCCTTGGTACAGTGCTATAGAGATACAGGATAATTTAAAAGACTTTTTTCAGACTGTTATTTGTAAAACCACTACATACATCTCATACAATTTACATTAATTTTTTACATGTTAATTCTCTAATTTGTACCTCCAATACAATAATGAACTATGTGATTGATGGAATTCAAAGGTAATACCATATTATGATTTACATTTATAACTGTACATTGTTTATTTTTGAAGGATATTTAAATGATGAGAATTAATTTGAGCAAGTTAATAATGATGTTAATAATGATGTCCAAAGACAGAAACAAGAGGGGAGAAATTTGAATAAATCCCAGTATGGTTTTCTTTGTTTGATTCCTTGCTTGTTTTAGTTTTTGTTTTGTTTGGGGGCAAAAATAGTGATTTATTGAATGGTGGATCCTAGTTTATGGCAATGACCCCATTCTTGTCCTGTGGGCCCCCATGAAAAGATGTATGAGTCATGAAAAATTTGAAAGTGTGGAATCTTGGATTTTTTAAACTGGATAGATTTTATTAATTTTCAAAAATGAGATTTGTAACATAGAAGGAAGAACCACTTTGATAGAGTTTATAAAAAGACTGTGATGATATTTTATTATTTGATATAAGAATTCAAAGTTGTACTTTACTAATAATATTTCAGATATTAGACAACAGCATAGGTATAGAATTACAAATTTACATAGTTACAATGAAATAGTATTGTAGGTGTTCTTTTAAAATATTTATTGTGGAACAAATTAGAAATTTAATGTTTTACTTCAAATTCTATATAAAATGAACATAAGCATTCTTTCATTTATATTCCAAAATTTTAAAAATATTGACTAAATTGTCCCATAATAATTGCAGCATTCAATAGAATTAATGAAAAGAATGAGGCATGTTTAGATGTTCACTACCAAATCAGTGACCTACACTTCCATTCACATTGTATCTCATAGTCTCAGTCAGGTTTATACACTAAAGATAACAAAGATCCTTTGTAGATCAAGGAAAAAGAAAAATCAATTACTGTGAAACATATTCAGAATTTTCTGCATGTAAATAGTACAACTTTAGGGAAATAAATGTAAACATATTTATTTTTGCTAGACTAAGGAAATTATTCCCATCTAAATGCTCTCTGGCTTTTGTTTTTCACTGAATGATCAGAACAGAATCAAGAGACACAAGACACAAGGTCAACAAACTAGAAATGATTCTGCAAAGAAAGGCAGTAGGCACAGGAGGAAAAACAGAAAGCAATACTACGGGGAGAAACCCTCATAAGGAACACAGATAAAACATAAGCACTCATAATGAAGCATATTATCATGAGACTATGATATGCTCCTATTCCAACAAATTCTATAGACTGGTATATGAAAATAAATCAAATAGAAAAGGTTGCATGAACAGTCTATAGAAACCTTAAGGAGATAAAAATGGGGGTTGGTTTTTGCTTGTTTTTTTGTTTGTTTTTTATTTGTAACCCAGAACTAAGGGATACTAGAGTATTAAACATACCCAACAGACCAACACTAAGAAAGATTAAAATAAAATCTCCCTGGAAAAACTGATTTCCCTTAGTTCATTTTATTGAATAAATCAATGTTGGCTCTTTATCACTAGTGACATTTTTAACTAGAGAACTCAGAACCCCCCCTTTTCAGACAACTCAAGATTTAATTTCTCTCTTGGAGACAGTCCTCTTCATCCACCAGCCTACTTGGGATGACTGCCAACAGCTTTTGCAGGTTTTCTTCACCACAAAATGGGGAGAGAATCCATAGAGAGCTCAAAAAAAAAAAAACTGGTTCCTGGTCCCAAGGGTGAACCCACCAATGACCAATCAGCTATTGATGCTGCCTTACTCCATACCCCACCTAGATCAGGATTTTAACACATTTTAAAAATAAGGAGAGACTCTTAGTCCACCAGGCTCTGTTGGCAGGTCTCAAAGCAGCTATGAGACAACCACAAATTTAGCCAAAGAAAAGCAAAAGCAATGGTAGGTCTAACCTTTATTAACCAGACAGCACCTGATATCAGGAAACGACAAAGGGTTCAAGGGATAAGAGAAAAGAGTCTAAGAGTTAATGACAAAAAATTGTCTAATAAAGACAGAAAAAAAAGAAGCAGGTGAAAGAGCAGAAGAAACAGACCCTCAATCTGGCAAAGATCCCACTGACAGTCACAGCCAAAGCAGAGGACTGTAGGAGACACCTGAAAGAAATGGCTTCTAGAGAAAGAGGTAAGGGGGGCAGAGAGGGTTAAAGATCAAAAATGCCCTGCTTGGGAAACAACTAATGTACTTATTATAGGAAAGAGGTGCACTGGGTCAGGAAATGCCTCACGGGGGTAAAAAGCCCCCATTGCCTTAAAAGATGACCAAGATAACCCTAAAAATAAAAGAGAAACCCACCAGTTTCCTTGTTGATAGGTAATAGAGCTTAACATTCTGTTTTGCTAAAACTTAAAGATAAAGTCTCTTCAACAGTTAATAAATGACCCACTGGTGGCAGCAGAAACCAAACAAAAATACCTAGAAAAGACCCCGGAACTTTTGGAGGGCCTGAGAAATTTAGACTATTGAGCCTCTGCTAAGAAGGCCCTACTCTGCCAATCACAGATGATGATCCTAGATCTAGGGGATACATATTAAGAGAAGGTCAGAGGTGGCTCTCCAAGGCCAAAAAAATTTCTATACCACCTTTAGGGTTGCCAGAAGTGACTAAGACTTTCTATCATTTCATGGACAAGAGATCTAAGATAGCAAAAAAAGTATTGACTCAGACTCAGGCCCTGGTGCCAGCCAGTGGCCTACCTGGCAAAGAAATTAGACCCAGTTGTCATATAGGCTGGCCTTCCTGTTTGTGCATTGTCACACATGCTGATAAACTGTCACTGGGCCAAAGCCTGACCATCACCAATACTAGATGAATCATTACCAGTCTCTCCTCTTAAATCCCCTGGGATAACTTTTCAGGCCCTAGCTGCCCTAAGCCCAGCTACCCTGCTGCCTGACCTAGACCTCCATGGGACTCTGCAACGACTGCTCAAATATTTTGGCCAACATCCATGGGGCCAGACCAGATTTTCAGGATACCCTAATGATGGATGCAGAGGAACATGATTTGCTAATTGCAACAACTTCATTCAGGATGGACAGAGATTTGTTGGGGAGGTGGTCTCAAACACAAACACCATAAGGGCAGAGCCACTCCCAGCAAGAAGGTCAGCCAGAAAGCTGAATTGGTAACTCTAGCCAAAGCATTGGAGCAGAGAAAAACAAGAGACACAGATAGCCAGTGTGCCTTTGCTATTGCTCATGTCTATTTATAGGGAGCAAGGTCTTCTGATGACAGAAGGAAAGACTATGAAAAATAAAGAAGAAATCCTCTACTTACTTAGGGCAATATGGGAGCCTAAAAACCTTGTCATCATTCATTGTTTGAGACACAAGAATGGAAAGGACACTGTGGGGCAGTGTGGGGCAGTGGTCTGCTCAGGTAACTTAGGCTCAGTAGAGTATTTGGCTTTGAGCCCTGGAGCCGCTGAGCGAAATTTCTGCTTGCAGGGGACAGAAGGAGCTTGGCCATAACTCCTGAGTCTTTGGTTCCTGTTTCAGTCACAACCCCTCACAGCTGCCCCAGCAGAAGACGTGTGCTCTATCAGGCAGATAATGCCCCAAGCTCCCAGCATTCTAGCTGGACCCTATCCTCAGTCATCTGACCACAAGCCAGACATGCCACGCCCCATACAATAAAAGGGCAGCTTGCTCCCTCCTCGCTCTCTTGCTCTTCCTCCCACTCTCTTGCTCTCTTGCTCTTCCTCACTCTCTTGCTCTTTATCTCTGCTCTCCTCCTTCTCTTGCTCTCTCTTTCCTCTCTCCTGCTCTTTGTTCTCTTCCCCTGCCTTCTTGCTCTTACTTTCTTCCTGTCCTCTCTCTCTCTCTCTTTCTCTCTCTCTTTCTCGCTTTCTTGCACTCTCTCTCTTCCCTGTCCTTCCCTTCTCTCTACTTAACCTGCCTATTTTCTCCTTCCTACAATAAAATATCTCAGCTATACATTGCCTCTTTTTTAACTAATGTGCCGTGCAGCCACAGATAAGAACTGGGTAGAGGGGTAGGGGTGGGAGTAAGAGACACAGGCCTCAGCAAAGGCCCGCTTTTGGTACAACAGGACACAGTTTCAGAGGGCAACAATAGGGCAGATCAGGCAGCATGTCATGCCGCCTTAGAAATTGGACCACTCTTGCTCCTGACTTTCCTGGAACCAAGGGAAGTCTTCCTGACCACCCTATGTATTCAAATGATGACACAATCTGGGCTAAAAATCTGGTCGTGTCCCAATGTTAAGACAGATGGTGATGAAGAGCAGATTACAAACTCATTGTGCCAAAATAAATTAGACTGCTTAGACTTCAAAAGATCCAACTCTCTTCCCACATGGGATCGGGAGAACGCAGGATTTGATATAACATACTAATAACAGGATTAGAAATGCCAACTCAAAAGATACCTGCGATTGCCAGCTAACTAAGATGGTGACCAAGGAGAAGGACCCTGATAATAGGTTCAGAGACACAAAGCTCCAAGCTGCTTCCTGTCCCTGTCGCAAGTTTCCACTCACCAACCTGCTGAGGCAGCTGTTATTCCATGTGAGTTGTTAAGTAAGTTAGGGGTCGATAAAGGACATCTTTCTCCTATCCTCCTTGGAGCACCATGTAGAGGGATAGTGTAGGAAGAAACAGGTGCTCTGGTGTGTCTTCCTTCATACCTTTGAACTTTTTGCTAGCCAAAGGAAAATCTTTTGCCTGTATTCTGGGGAGAAAAAGTTTGATCCAAGAGGCCAGGTCCTCTAGCTGCAACATCATCTGTCAAAGTCAAAAGTCGCCCTGTAACAAGAAACATGAGCACAGACAACAATTATCTCTAACAGAATCAACGATGATCATGAAAACAAGTGGATCCATAACCATATGCCAGAAGCATGTATAAACAAAAATTATAAGAAATTCCAAGTTTCATAAAAAGTTAGTTAGAAGAGTCACAGGATTAACCAGAAGATGTTATGGTAAGTATTTTGGTTGTCAGAGAGGGATTTAAATTAATAGAAGTAATAAAAACTAGTGGAAAGACTAGACAGCCTGGTATAATGTAAATAGTTATAGGAAATCATAAAAGATAAATAACGTAAAAGACAAAATACTGAATTAGAATTGCAGAATTGTTGCAATGAACTTATCAGATTCAACATTGTAACAAAATTTCAAAATTAGTAAAATGCAAACACTTTAAAAAGGACAATGGGTAGAAAATGAAGTAGGAGATATTTAAATTGATAATTTATTCTTCCAAATAATTAGTTTTAAAAATGGATAATCACAAAACCAAGAAGTTTAGAGAACACAAATTGCTATAAATACAAAGAAGAAAAACAAGAAGAAGAACAAGAAGAACAAAATGAATAACAAGAAAATGAGAAGTAGCTCAACCCTCCACTCCTACCTCAAATCTAGAAAATGCAAATCAAAATTACTCTGAGATGTCCTCTTTCTGTCTTACACCTGTCAGTGGTTAATATAAAAACCACAAATGGCAGCTCATGCTGGTGAGGATGTAGAGCAAAGAAAATACTCTTACATTGCTGGTAAGAGTACAAAATTGTATAGACATGTTGAAAATCAATATGGTCATTTGTTCAGAAAACTAAATAAATATCTATCTTAAGACCCAACTATACCACTTCTGGGCATATACCAAAAAGATGTTCCATCATACTACACGGGCACTTGTTCAACTTCAAACACAGAGGTGTTTCTCCAAGTGTTTCACCAAGGGTCTGTAGAGTTAGTTATATAACTCCTTACTGTCTCCTCTACCCAGTCCTCTTGTCCTCCCATTCTCACCTGTATTTGATCAGTGCTAAAACAATTTTCTCATTTCTTTCTTTGTATCTGTGAACTATTGTTTCTTCCATGAAACACACACACACACACACACACACACACACACACACACAAACACAATATTCCCTTGCTAGTTTCCCGACTTCTATGGATCTTCTATATGAAACATACATATCTAAAGTTTAAAAACAAGCATATGCATATGAGTGAATCAAATCACATTTGTTCATCTGGGTTTAGATTACTTTACTTAAAATGTCCCTTTCCAGCACCATATATTACAAGTGAATATTATAATTTTGTTTGATTATACAAATAGACCACATTTTTCATTGTCCATTAATCATGTGATAGTCATCTAGGTTGTTTCAAATGCCCTAGCCAAAAAACTTACAGCACCGTTCTCTATCAAATTTATTATAAAATATTACAAAATAATTATACTTTGAAAGAACTGACAGTTCTGATACATCATTTATTGAGAAATTTTAATCCAGAAACATGGCTACTCTGACAAGGGATCCCATCCAAACACCTAGTTCTGTGTTATCTGGCTGGAATAGAGACATGCCCTTAGTATACACCATTTATTCCTTTGGCTGGAATTCTTTTGTATACACCTTTAATCCAAAATAATGATGTATAATTGAGGGAAAAACAAACTGACAAATCAGAGAAAGATTTGACAGAAGGAGTCAGACATAGGAGATGCCCAAACTCTCTACTAAATACTAGAACAGCTACTTAAGAACACTTCAGAGTGTATACAGTCAAATGAGTTCTGGTACTGCTATAAAGTCAGTTGAGTTCAGTTCAGAGCACTTCAGTGGGTGCTGTTCAGTTGAGTATAGTTGAGTTCAGTTCATATTAGAGCAATTTTGTTCACCGCAGTTTAGTTTGTGGAATTTAGTGGCTGCGTTTCAAAGCCCACCCCTACCAAAATAGTCAAAAACCAAAGGAAGCCAGTTACATCATTCATATTGGAGAGGAGTTTGGGCTAGAACATCTGAGTTGAACCTGCCCATTAGAGTTCAGAAAGAACTAGAAAGGGTACGCTTATTTAGCAACAAGCCTCTGTGATGAAATCACATATGGTAAATAAAAGTTACTTTACAATTATTGGAGATTTATGTTTGGTACACACACACACACGCACACACACACACACACACACTTATACACACACACGCACACACACGCACACACACGCACACACACGCACACGTGCACACACACACGCATGCACACATACACATACACACACAGGCATACACACACACATGCACATGCACACATACACACACACACACACATATATAAACATGAGTAAACACATCATTAAGTATGAAGAATTTTTTGAAATTTCTGCAAAGACGTCTTTGTTTTAATATCAACTTTGAATGAGCAAAGACTATAACACAGAAAAGTGACAAAATCTGGGGCAGGTAAGGGCTCTATTCACAATTTCATGATTTTATGCTTATTCTTCTCTATATTTACTGATTTCAAATTTAAAAAATCAACTATTAAAGAAGTTACTATGGCTGAAATGAAACATGTGAGTATTCACTAGCAAAATGATTTCTATAGCCAAGATTACCAATAAACACACTTAAAAATAATCATATAATGTAGAAATTATTGTATGTAATTACTACACATAAGTAATTGTGAGTTAATATGTATATGTACAACATATTTTGTAATAGGAGCAAGCTTGATTGGAGGATTTCAAACTATTAAGGTAAAACATATGTGAGTATTTTATGTGCATTTCTGAATACTAAATATCCCCCAATTGATTTAGATGAACTGAGTGGTTAAAGCATCTATAAAGTAAGTTTAAGAATTAACTAAATGGGTCTTTATATGAAGCTTTAATTTGAGATGATAATTTAAGGCAATGGTTTGTAACTAGTTAAATAGTAAATCATTTTATTGCATTAAGAAGCAAATACCAATGACAAGTCAATTAATTCAATATTTCTTGTAGGTGAGCATGGATGTAGAGAGTCTACACATTTTAAAGTATAGACTAATTATAATTTTCTTTTAAGTTTTCTAAATGGTTAAAAAAGAACTCTGTCTCTGTTTCCCCTTCCCTTTCCATCTCCTCATGCCCATCCCTCCCTCACCTCACTAGACTCTACTACCAGAATATTCTGTTACTTACTATTTTTGCAAGCTCTTTTTCAAATGTGCAGTAGGCTTCATCCTTGACCTCATGTTTTTCAGAGCTATAGATGGAGCTATCACTCATGTGGAGGGAGTTGAGTTTTCGGACTTTTGTTTGTTTAGTTAGTGGGTTGTTTGTCTGTTTGTTTTAACTTGATCATCACAGACTTCTTGGGATTAACGTGTAGTTCATATTTGACCTAGTCAATTTCTGTTTTTACTTTTGGGGTCGTGTAGGTGGTGGTGGTAGTTGTTGTTTTTAAGTAGGTTCCACTTCTCACAGCTGCTCACATTTGTTTAGCGTAATGGAACTCAAAGCTATCTTCCTTCATGGTTTAAAATAACTCTATTACATCAACAGGAAAAAAGAAAATATTCTGAGTGCAAAAGTTTGCATAATGTTGCTTTTTAACTAATTTATTTTGAGATAAATTATGAACAAGTGTGGTTTTTATAAAAAGGAGATTGTTAGTGTGTGTGTGTGTGTGTGTGTGTGTGTGTGTGTGTGTGTGTGTGCTTGCACATGTGCATGCATGCCTGGAGCTGTCAGAGGACAACATTTGGAATCAGGTCTTTCCTTCTGTCATGCATCAAACCAGGTGGTCAGAATAGTTTGGCAAGCAGTTTCTCCTCTGAGCCTTCTGCCCCACACTTATTTATTTTCCTCTATTCACAAATAATTGATCACTTGTTTTTTACTTGATCAAACATAGAGGTTGGTTACAGAGAGGTCTAGGATACATATCTGTCTTATTATCTGTAATCACAATGACTATCACCAAATTAAAGAAGATAGAAAATAGTATGCAAGCAAAAAAATAAGTTACAGAATTTGTCTTGTTACATAGTACAGGTATCAAGGTAACCCTCTCTCCCTTTTATCAATAACCCATCTTGAAAAATCAATGTCTATTTCTGTTTCTTTGAATTATGTTACTAAAAACTATAAATCTGTATTTCTCCAAAAAGCTCATCGATATCAGATGAAACACAGTATTAAATTTATTTTCTACCATGAAGCATCAAATAAAAAGTACTGATGACTTAGGTGGTAGTAATTTCATCTTGTGAAACCAAGAGTTTTCAATCTCATTTTTACTAATTCAGCCATTGTTTAAGGGGATGGTGGTCTGGAAACTGTTTTATATACTACTGTTTTAAACTCTCCATATAATGAATGAACTAGGTAAATTTATGAAGAAATTGTGTCCTTTGTGAATTTTATTTCAACATATGAACTGCATTATATCAGAAAAAAGTTATTATCATGAAAAAGTGCTGACAAAAGTTTATGGTAGAGCACATAGCATTCATGAAATCTTGGGAATTAAATTTTAGTCAGCACTATAAAATCAAAATATAACTTGTCAATAAAACTGGTTTTATTGACTTATATGATGAAAGTATCTAAAGACACTATTGGTTTGAATTAAGATTAAATGCAGTTATCAAATAACATCATATAAGTCATTGACCTTCCTTATATTGTACTCTGGCTCTGTGTTTTGAGTGTGTTTTCCTACTCCCAACACACTCATAATTCAAAGACAAACTTTCGTAGTTAAAAACTGTAGTGAGGGTATAGCTTAAAAACCAGATCAAATGAATGCAAGAAACAGCATTTTTTTCCTATTCATTATAAATAACTGCCAAATATTACCCTTCTGGGTGGGATGCATATCAACCTAGCTGAATGGATGGATACATTGATCCACTCAAAACAATCAAAAGTAATTTCTGTGGCTGAAGGCAGTGGTAAATTGCCCCAAAAAAATGATGTTAAAAAATAGTATTGTTAAGACCTGTTTCTCTATGAATATCTAGGATTTGGTAGCTTCTTGGTCCATTCTCATTTGATTGCTCTAAGATTAAATAAGATTAAGTTTCCCTTCTAAATCTCAGTTAAGGTGGAGGTCTTCTTTCAGCCAACATAAAACTCTAGGCTCATGGTTCCCTATTCCATCTCTATGTTCAAGGCAAGGCAAACCCAAAACCCAAAACTCTCTAGTCATAATTTCTTATTCTCTCTCTCTCTCTCTCTCTCTCTCTCTCTCTCTCTCTCTCTCTCTCTCTCTCTCTCTCATCTGTGTTCAATTACTCATGATAATAGTCTAGAATGAAACCTTCTATACTCGCAAGTTTTAAAAATTTAGCTTGAGCTAATTTAGGATGATACATATATATAGTCTATCACCTACTGATCAATGTTACAAAGTAGTAGTTTTATTCTTCATTTATCGATACCATATTATAGACTTTTAATGCTAAATTTTACTGAAGTGTTAGAAACTGTAAGAGATTTGTTTTATTGGCAAATTAACAAATGATATTATATATATATATATATATATATATATATTCATTCTGTAAGCACACAGGTAAGTTTTACTTAACCAAATCTATTTATAAGTGCATAATTACAGGATAAAAATATTCCTAGAACAAAGAAATAAGATTTCTACCATGTGTAGTATCAACAATACCAGAGCTGTATATTAACATAAAATATAATATATTTGAAAGTAAGCCTGTGCAGTAGGAAATACCATTACCAAGGACCAGCCTCTGCTACAACCTTGTTCTTGAGAGAGGGGTGTCTGGATATAGTAAAAACAAATAACTTGAAGTCAATCTTGGTTCCAACCTGGCAGCATATGATTTCCTGAAATGGCTTTTCAGACTGTTCTCTGTGTTCTGCTCTGCTCTAACAGCTTTTTCTTCTGACAGGAGCCTGATATAGCTGTCTTCTGAGAGGATCTGCCAGAGCCTGAGTAATACAGATACAGATGATTGCAGTGAACCACTGAACTGAGCATGGGGTCCTCAACAGGAATTAAAGAAAGGACTGAAGGAGCTGAAGGGGTTTGCAACCCCTTAGGAGGATCAACAGTATGAACCAACCAGATCCCCCACATCTCCCAGGGACTAAACCACCAACCAAGGAGTACCCATGGAGGGACTCATGGCTCCAGCTGCATATGTAGCAGAAGATTGACTTGTCCAGCATCAATGGGAGGAGAGGCTCTTTGTCCTGTGAAGGCACATTGCCCCAGTGTAGGGGAATGAGAGGGTGGGGAGGTGGGAGTGGGTGGGTGAGTGGAGGAACACCCTCATAGAAGCAGGGAGAAGGAGAATGGAAGGGGGTTTGGGGAGAAAAGGGAAAGAGGACATGTGAAAGATAAATAAAGAAAATATCCAATTTTTTAAAAAAAAAAACTCTGAGACAGCTTTCTGCTCATGATTGCTCTCTTTGCTATATAAAATTCTAAAAGCTGTTTCAATAGCTCAAGTGTTTTTAGACTAAAGTCAGAAGTTAGAAAAGCTTCTATAAAAAATTCTTGGATCTTCTGACCAAGTCAAAATTCCTGCTAGAAAAACCCTAAAAGTAACTATTGAGTTTCATGATTAAAATCAGAAAGCTAGAAAAAATTCTAAGGTCATGTTTACTCTTTGGATAGCTTCTAGAAAACTTTTTAAAAGAGCAGTGTCAGCTCTCCAAGTAGAAAAAGTTCTAAAGATCTAAAAGTTCTAAAAATTATAAAAGAGCTGTGTTTGCTCTCCATGAATTTCCTTACCAAAGTTGGAAATCCTGTTAGAAAAAGATTTTTGAAGAGCTGTGTTCACTCTCCAGAGATCTCCAGATGGCTCAGGTCTTGCTGGAGAAGAACATCTAAACAAGGAAGTGAAAACTAGCTCATATCATGCATACTAAAATCCTAGTTTCTTACTTACATTTCAATTCAGTTATTTATTAAAGGTTCCCTTTGGATTATCCTATGAATCAGCATCCCAATGCCTTGATTCTTAGGAGAAAGCAAGCACAATTTTTTTTTTCACATTGCGAAAGAATTCAGAGATCTGCCTGTCTTTGTAAACTTAGCTGGGTGATACCATTCCAGCCACAGCTGGACCTAAATTTGCTCTATAGCAAGCTTGAATTTAAGAATCTGCCTGCATTTTTACTTACCTGTCTTTGTATCCTTCTAACAAACTGGTTCATAGTGTAGTTGCCTCTGTTCTTTTAGATCTGTGGAGCCCCTTATACAATTCACATGTCATCCTTATATTTTTGCATAGTTGAGAAATTATACATAATTTGTAACTCATGATTTTTTTAAAGATCTATTTATTTATTTTATGTGTACGAATACACTGTAGCTGTACAGATGGCAGTGAGCTATCATGTGTGTGGCTGCTGGGACCTTTGCTGCCCCCCCCATCTCTGGCCCTCTCTTTGCGGCCCGCTCACTCCAGTGTAATTCACTGTAGCTGTCTTCAGACACACCAGAAGAGGGCGTCAGATCTCATCATGGGTGGTTGTGAGCCACCATGTGGTTGCTGGGATCTGAACTCAGGACCTTCGGAAGAGCAGTCAATGATCTTACCCACTGAGCCATCTCGCCAGCCCCTCATGTTTTTTGAGTTCTTTTCCACAGTCTTAAGGTCTACCTTAAAATAAAGATTTCAGCATTTACCATTTTGCTGAGACATTAGCCACATTTTTGCCTTTCAGATTCATGTGGTCTCTGACTATCACACCATAATTAGTGTTAGGAGGGAGGATATTCCTCAAAGGAATGTAAATATGTACATTATTATACAAACAAGCTTCTGCCCCACAACAACCATCAATGCTCTTGGAGGCCCACACATGCTGGTCCTGTCCCAGGTCCAGGAACCACATCATTCTATCTCTATCAAGGCCATGCCAGACTTAGCATACCGTAGTATGAGAATCTTGGAATTAAAGGATGCTGAACTTTAGTAGGCTGATGTCATATCTCCATTACATGCTCTCCAGCAAGACAGATGACTCAGTGTCCCTTTCTATGAAAAAAATGCCAGGAAGAACATATGCAGGGCTTGTTTATTATGGTTATAGGTAAAGAAATATTTCTATAGAGGCAAATTCCTTTATACAATAGGAGGCCTTGGGGAGTGTCTTTCAAAATAAAATCTTTAGTGTCTTAAACAAGACTAAATTACCAGAGCAGGTGAACACCTGTTGAAGAGGATTTGTTTCTCGTGACTAATACTCTCATTTAAAAATTCTATTTATTAAACAATGTTATTATTATATTTAATTAAAATGTTAAGTGGAGAAAGTATCTTTCTTGTTTTTCAATATACACATACACACACAGACAGAGAGAGAAAAGAGAGAGAGAGAAAGAGAGAGAGTAAATCAGGAAGACAAATTTAAATTTTTGTTGAGGATCATAATTAATACAACTCCTATACTATATTGAATTGGACCATGTCTACAATATTTATAAATAAAATTGCAGATTATCTAGTGTAGTCTGACTATATGACAGTCAAATATAGGCAATAAATTAATAGTAGCTTCAATGAAAACTCATTATATTTGAATTTATAAGAACTACCAACCTGCATAAAATTATTAAATCTTCTAATCTTCAGTTAATTCTTCTATAAGATTGCTTAGCAATACTTTAACTTTCACTGTGGTTTAGTTAAGAAACAAGTAAAAATATTTAATTAAAGAAAATATTTTAATATCTGTTAATTTGTAATTTTTCACAATTTCATATATAAATAAATTTATTCATGATATAAATATTATGTTATATAATAAATGATATATGATATACAATAAAATATATAATGAATTGTAGTCATTTTGACTTCCTATTGCTCTTCCTTATCATTATCATCTCCCCCTGAAAGCCTTCTTTTTCCCAACAATTCACCTCCTACTGCTGTCTCTTCTCTGTGTGTGACTCACTGAGTTCAACTCTTGTGTCTCTGAGAAGAATGCATGGAAGGGTATTTGATGAAACATGGATAACACATCCAGGTTATCCCTAAAGAAGCTGACTTACCTTATCTTTAAAGTAATTAAATTTTAATAATTCCTCATAAAGAGCTGGAGCCTTATGGACCCCTTTCACACTCCATGTAAAATACTGTTAGTCTAACTCTTGTTTAAGCTTTTCTGAGTGTAACCACTATACCACATCCAGAAGATGCCATTCAAGACCCACCTCCTGGTTCTGAAATTTTTATCTATCTATTTATTTATTTATTTATTTAGGCCACTTTTTCTCACAGTGTTCCCTGACCTTTAGAGTGGGGAACACAATTATCCCACATAGGACCAACCAATACAATCTCATTTATTTTTAAGACTTCTTACACTTAGGAGTTTCTGCATTAACTGGTTCTCACTGCAATAAGATGTTTCTCCAATGAGTTCTGAGAACAAGAACAATTAAGATATTGGAATGCATGATTAAAAGGTAATTTGATATAATGTTCCTTTGTGGAAACAATAGAAGTGAGTTCCATCTTGCAGCTACTATATTCCCCCTCTTCAAGTCTTGACAAGGTTCATAGAGTTGGGTAGAAGTTCCCACCTGGTTAATAGACTTCACATCCAGTCAGTAGAAGGTGGCCAGCTCCACAGCATTTATAATACCATTGTACAAGGGGGCATATCTTGTCTGGAAAT
Source organism: Mastomys coucha (assembly GCF_008632895.1). Classification (NCBI taxonomy): domain Eukaryota; kingdom Metazoa; phylum Chordata; class Mammalia; order Rodentia; family Muridae; genus Mastomys; species Mastomys coucha. The sequence continues at coordinate 192,692,451 of NW_022196905.1, forward strand.
TTTGTACTGCTGTTTATAGGATTAACAGCTGGGTGAGATTATTGATAACTATTCTTCCACATAAGGATGCATAATACCTTACAGTACCATAAGAGTTAGCCAGCAAGAAGGTTCTTTCAGCTATGTTCCACATTGATTTCTATATATATTATGACCAAAATATGAGGTACCCTCAGTGATAGGGTGTAATATCTTAAAACATATTCAGACCTAACTTAACTGAGGACAGAATCACTTGAAAGTTCAGTAATTAATGGTAAGACTAATTATTACAAACTGAGAATATAACCACAGAAAAATGTAAAGCTAGAGCAGATGACATTTAGAAATATATATATACACACACATATATATTTAGAAATATATATATATGTATTTATTTATATCTGTATATCTACATAAATGAACATATATGCATGTAAGAACAATTAAACTTAAAAAATAACCATGAATTTGAAAGAGATAGGAGAGTTTATAGGAAAGAAAGGGAAGGTCGAGCCTGGAGGCAGAGGTCCCACGAGTCACAGGGGAGTTGCAGGGTGGCAGGGACAGGATCCTCTCAGCTTCTGAGTGACAGAGGTGGATCAGCGACCTTCTCTGCCCCATCCCTCCAAGTGGAGGACCTACCTCCAGGGAGTGCCTTAACTCAGAGACTCAGGTGAAAGCCACTATTTTCTCTCCCAGTGAGTTTCTAAGATGGGAGCAGCCAACCGGGAGGCACAGGCCCCACAAGTCTCAGGGGACTTGCAGGGCTGCAGGGACAGGACAAGCTCTAGACAGAGACACTAAGAACATCTAATACCAAAAAATCAAGAGATGGTGAAAGGCAAACACAAGAATCCTGCCAACAGAAACCAAGACTACTTGGCTTCATCAGAACCTAGTACTCCCACTGCAGCAA
>NW_022196905.1:192694004-192694357 GCF_008632895.1 Mastomys coucha
GGAAATCCAGGACACAATGAGAAGACCAAATCTAAGGATAATAGATATAGAAGAGAGTGAAGACCTCCCACTTAAAGGGCATAATAGTCAAAGCACCAAATGCACAAAACAAAGAAAGAATACTAAAAGCAGTAAGGGAAAAAGGTCAAGTAACATATAAATGTAGGCCTATCAGAATTAGACCAGACTTCTCACAAAAGACTATGAAAGCTAGAAGATCCTGGGCAGATGTCATACAGACCCTAAGAGAACATAAATGCCAGACCAGACTACTATACGCAGCAAAACTCTCAATCACCATAGATGGAGAAACCAAAGTATTCCAACAAAACCAAATTCACACAATATATTTC
>NW_022196905.1:192694367-192697713 GCF_008632895.1 Mastomys coucha
TCTCTGCAATGGACAGATCATGGAAACAGAGACTAAACAAGGACACAGTGAGACTAAGAGAAGTTATAAAACAGATGGATTTAACACATACCTATAGAACTTTTTATCCTAAAACAAAAGGATATACCTTCTTCTCAGCACCTCATGGTACCTTCTCCAAAATTGACCATGTAATTGGTCACAAATCAGGCCTCAACAGATACAAGAAGATTGAAATAATTCCTTGTATCCTATCAGATCACCATGGACTAAGGGTGCTCCTCAATAACAACATAAACAATGGAATGCCCATATACACGTGGAAGGTTAACAACACTCTACTCAATAACTTGGTCAAGGAAGGAATAAAAAAAGTAATTAAAGGCTTTCTAGAGTTTAAAGAAAATGAAGCCACAACATACCCAAACTTATGTGACACAATGAAAGCAGTCCTAAGAGGAAAACTCATAGCTTTAAGTGCCTCCAAAAAGAAACAGGAGAGAGCATACACCAGCAATTTGACAGCACACCTTAAGGCGCTAGAACAAAAAGAAGCAAATTCACCCAAGAGGAGTCAAAGGCAGGAAATAATCAAATTCAGGGCTGAAATCAACCAAATAGGAACAAAAAGAACTATACAAAGAATCAACCAAACCAGGAACTGGTTCTTTGAGAAAGTCAACAAAATAGATAAACCCTTAATAGACTAACTAGAGGGCACAGAGATAGTTTCCTAATTAACAAGATCAGAAATGATAAAGGAGACATAACAACAGACACTGATGAAATCCAGAAAATCATGAGATCCTACTACAAAAGCCTATACTCATGGCTACACAATGGAGTACTACTCATCTATTAAAAACTATAAATTTATGAAATTCTTAGGGAGATGGATGGATCTGGAGAATATCATCCTGAGTGAGGTAACCCAATCACAAAAGAACAAACACGGTATGCAATCTCTGATAAATTATTATTAGCCCAGAAGTTTGGAATACAGGAAGAACAACCCACAAACCACAAGAAACTCAAGAAGAAAGAAGACCAAAAGATGGACATTTCATTCCTTTGTAAAAGGGGGAACCAAATACCCACAGAAGGAGTTGCAGAGATTGACTATGGAGCAGAGACTGAAGGAAGGACCTGCCAGCCTAAATATATCTATCTCCTGAGAGGCTCTGACAGTACCTGACTAATACAGATGTAGAGGCTCACAGCCATCCATTGAACTGAGTACAGGGTCTTCAATGAAGGAATTAGACAAAGGACCTAGGAGCTGAGGGGTTTGCAGCCCCTTAGGACGAACAACAATATGAACTAACTAGTACCTTCAGAGCTCCCATGGTTTCAACCACCAACCAAGGACTGCACATGGATGGGTCTGATTGTTCTGGCAGCATGTGTGTAGTAGAGGATTGCAAAAATCGATCATCAATAGGAGGAGAGGACCTCGGCCCTGTGAAGGTTCTGTGCCCCAATGTAGGGGAATGCCAGGGCCAGTAAGTGGGAGAGGGTGGCAGGCATGGGGAGGGGGGAGGCAATAGGGGTTTGTTTTTGTTGGTTTTTTTTTTGTTTCTTTGTTTTTTGGAGGGGAAACTGGGAAAGGAGAAATTTACATGTAAATAAAGAAAATATTTCATAAAAAAACATAAAAAAAGAAGGAAGGTCAAAATAAAGCAATTCTACTATGAGATGAAAATAATAATGATGATAATAATAATAATAATAATACAATAAACAACTCATAAAGATATAAAAATGAAAGTTTGTAACTATTATTAATTTAGTAGATAATTTATTTAGTACTAATTTAGTACATAATCTTTTATATTATCAAAAAAATTAAATGCTATTCAATACCAAATGATCAGTCCTGAAAACATACTTATAACATTACACAGACTGAACAATTTATACTTACATATTGAAGAAAATAATATGTGTGAAAGAGACTGTGTATATGTATAAATTATTCAACAATTAATGACATAAGAGGTCTAGGAATTTGCAAATGAGCCAGTAAGTGTATATGAGAGGGTTTGGAGAAAGGAAAGGAAAGGAAAATGATGTAACTGTAAAAAAAGAAATGAAAAGAGTAAGTATTTCAAATAATAGAAAATGAAATGTAATGTATTAATCAATTCACTTTCAATATCTTAATTGCTTAGTCTCTGGAACAATTATTTTTATCTGAAAATATTGTCAGTAATGCAAAGATGTCTATTTTTTAGTTTTTTTTTTTCTTTTTTATGTTTTGGCTTGTGTAGATGCACTATCGAGGTCCAGTTTAACCACAGCTCTCTGATCACTTATAGATGGAGGTACAGTCATTTGTAAGGAATTCCACATTGATATTGTGAATCCAATTCTGGTCTCCCAAAAGAACAAATTAAATGATTTAAATTACACACACACACACACACACACACACACACACACACACACACACTTTTAAAATTATATGTATATTCAAAAATTTAAATTATTACTTTCTATTCCCTTTAAAATCAGATATAGTGATTGCTGCTATAAAACCCCTTTGCCAATGATCAAAAGCTACTGTAAAAGTGGAGAAGTAGCAAGAGCCTTTTCACATTTAAATATACTCTTTATTCTACACATTGAAATGGCATCTCATTTTTCAATGAGTCCCAGAACAGCAGGCAAATACAATTCCATCAAAGCACATGAATCAATAGACTAAACAAGTTACACTGTAGCAGTTTATACATCAAAAGCACTTGTCTATTTCTGTGAGCAATATCATCAAAATCAATATATCCCCAATCTACAGCTATTCCCCAAACTATTCTTTCATATTACATATTCAAACAGCTGTAAACAAATTAATAAATTGCTCTGGACTTTTGTTTTCTCTTCGCTTGAATTTTAATTGATTCGTATCCCTGGCAAATCCATGTAGGCTTGTTGTGTTGGCTCTTTCCCCTTTACTAGGATGAAGATAAATACAGTGAATGAGCACTCTAACCCTCACACTTCACTAACCACTTGTAGTTTTTATGTTAAACTCAAAGAGAGTTCTTCTGTTAAACATTTAGTATGTAATTTTCTCCTATCATTAAAATACAAGGCGACAGTTTGCTTACCCAGACCACCGTGGTGATGAGTCCTATAACTTCAGTGAAGCACAGAATCTACAGATGCTTTTTAGAAAACATCCAATCTATGCAAGCTAATAAAGGACAGATTAGATAACTTACATCTGCACAATCCGGAATCTGCAAGAACAATTGATTACTGTTTTTCTTTCTATCATGTTACATTAAGGTAATCACCCTAGTTAATAACTATCTCTCCTCTCACTCTTGCACTCACTCTTGGTCTCTTCTCCCTCCCTCCCTCC
>NW_022196905.1:192697882-192712882 GCF_008632895.1 Mastomys coucha
CTCTCTCTGTTTCTGTCTCTCTCTCCCTCATTGGTGCTTCTGCATGTGTGTGTGTGTGTTCTTATATCAACATAGTATTATGTGAAAATTGAATGTTATTCTTAGGCAACAAATTTAAACTTATCCCTTATACAACACTCATTAATCTCCTGACATTGTTAAAAATAATTATGTTATTTCAGATGTTGCTTGTAATCCAACCAAGTATGTGGATATCAGAATGAATAAGGGAAGATGGAATAATAAAATGTGAAAGGGATAAGCGTAGAAATATAGGTAGAATACACTGTTAACCTGGTCACAGTAGTGGATTAACATTAGCCATTCAGATGTGAAATGACAATTACGATCAACACCTTTTATGATTTTATTATTGTTAAATGAGACACATTTCTTTCTGAGCACAACATTGAATGTAAGATTTCTATGTCCTCTTCTCTGTTATATTTATTATTTGCATAATTTGAGTCAAATATTTTAGTGCATCAGCATTTCAAGAAATGTGTCAAATATAATATTTTTCCAAAAAAAAGTGTTAATCATTTCTGTATTCATGAGAGGTTAGGAATGTAATCTTTCCACTATATCAAAGAACAAAGCTACAAATTGATATCTAAGTTGGTTCCTGATTAAGCTTATTGTTGAAATTAGGTCTTTTGCTATGAATTGTAATGCTAAGTTCTGTCCCCAAGGTCTGGTTGCTCCTAGGAATGAGAGAATCTGCACATACAATGTGAATTTCCTCCTTAATTTAAAACTATTGGTTAAATAAAAATGTCTATAACCTGTAGCTGGGCAGAATTGATATTGGCTCGACATAGTGTTCCCAGTCTTGGGGTCAGAAGAAAACAAAGGTGAGAGAAGAGCGTGGAGAGAAGAAGAAGTCATCATGGGGAGGGTGAGCCATAAAAAAATGACCATGAGTGCTAGAACTGTCCTATGGAACAAGGAAAATTATAAAACAGGGATATCAATGGGGAAATAGATTCTAATAGCATAGAGGATAGATATCTTCCCACCTCTAGTGTTGATTAAGGCTTATTGTAAATATAAACATTTTTGTGTTTTATCTGGAAACTGAATGATCCAGGAAGAAGACCCTGATTGACATTAAATATTTCCATCACAGTTTATCTTTTCAGTACTGCAGTTTAGAATTCCAAACAGGTGATTTCTGGATTCTAAAATTTGTACAAACAGTTATATCTTTATTGCTATGTCACTAACATAATTTGAAAACAGACTACCAGAAGAAAACTTATTTCCCATTGTCTCCCAGTGGCTTCAATAAACACTTGCATATGGACTAAAAACACCTAATATGTAATCTTCTTGTAGTCTCTTTTGTGGTTGAATTCATTATGATTTCTTTTGATCTGTATTACTGATTCAAAGTGAAGAAATTCTATATTTTCAAGCTTAGTAAGTATACTAAGATGTATTAATCAATGTTCTCAAGAACAGAATTTATAGAATGAACACACACACACACACATGCACACACACACACACACACAAACACACACCCCACAGAATCCTTTCAGTTTTATTTCATTACAGAAAGAGTCTATTTGACAACCAAGAATATGGAGAGGAAGAGAGTGAGATGTTTATTAGAATGGCTTTTAGCTTGTGGTCCAATTATGCCATCGATTGCTGCCTACCAATGGAAAGTCTGAGAATCCAGTAGTTGTTCAGTCCATAAAGCCAGAAATCTCAGCTTAATCAGCATTCTCTAATATCAGTGAAGGAATGGACTTTCCAGCAAGAGCAAGAGAAAGCAGGCAAACAGAACAAGCTTCCTTCTCTTACAGATAAAGAAGTTCCATTTTAAGCTACTCATACATCTTGATACCTACCAGACATTTGTCTCTGATTCCAATCCCTAGATAAAAAGGGTCACAGTAACTCTGGCTCAATGACCTCCATCCTAAAATTTAGGGCAATTTTGATGTGCCTGTTTTTTTTTTTTAATTTCTTGGTTCCTGCAACTTAGCTTTCTTATACAGATACCCCAAAATTGTTTTGAGTTGTTTTAACAACTTAACTTGGCAGATAGAATAGTTTTTACTTGTTTGCATAAATATTAAAAATCATCCTGTGGTTTTCCCCTTTAAAAGTCCTTCTCCAGATTCCTCTTTCACTGCAATCTTATATTTGGCTCAGAGATTGTTCGTCCTGCTAGCAGCTAATCAATAGATCTTTTAATTATAATTGAATTGATTCTATGGTCTTTTCCCCAGGGTCACAAGTTCTGAAATGTTTCATCCATGTCCTTTATATATCCTGCCAGCATATAGATTAGATTAAAGGTAGACCTTCCTACCTCTAAAGAGCCAGACGTAAAGTTGGTTTTGAGACTTCATACTTCAAGTGATTTAATTAAGAAAAAATCCCTCACAGGTGTATGCAGTCCCTTGGGTTTTACTTAATACCAGATGTAATCAACCAAGAATAGCTATCACAAAAGATTACATATTTTAAATTTGGCTCCAAAATTTGTCTAAAATTTAATATAATCATAAGTTTTGAAGTTCAGGCAATGAGTAACTCTCATGAATTTCACCCAGACTATTTTGATAAACACGTTTCTCCATGTGGCTTTAAAAAATAATAGAACCTAGGCTAGGCTCAAACTAACTATTGTAGTTCCATCTTCTGAGTGCTGGATTGATGGTGTGCTACAATGTCTACAATGACATAATGATAAAACACATGCTACATTAACATTGTTCTAGTTCAGTTCCAATTGTTTTTTGTAAGTTACATTAACAGGGCTTCATCAAACCTAAGCATTTGATGAAAATGAATGAAAGAGCTTATGTTGGCTTACTGTGCATGATGAAGAGGAGATACCATTAAGAGTTACGAATTGTTTGTGCATTTCTCCACAGGATCACATTCAAAACTTTGGTCTCCAGCTGGTGGTGCTATTTTGGGAGGATTTGGAGATTTTCGGTGGTAAGTGTATCTGGGGAAATGACTCAGTCAGGAACAGGTCTTGAGATTTATAGTCCAACTCTTTTTCTGGCCCAATCTCTGTTCCTTGACAGTGCTAAGTAATAAACTGTGACTGTCTCTGTCGTATATCTCCCACCATGCCATCCTAATAAACAATATCCCCTCAAGACATGAAGCAAAATAATCATTCCCTCTTTAAATTGTTTCTTCACTGATAATATGGTTACAGTAACGAGGGAAGAACCCAATGGAGAAAACAGAGACTAAGAATAGGGATTCTCTTATATTAAACCTGGCCATGTGGTACATAGATATTTAGAATTGGTCTTTGAGAAGATTATGGGAAAAATTGAAGCTGTGAGAAAAGAAAGCCTTACAGACCCTACTTAAAGCCTTTCTGGCCACAGTTCTGAAGATGATGAAATAAATATAAATGAGTCCAATATAGACTGTACTCATAAGATTTCAGCAGAGTACAAACAGCTCCTTCAGGAGTTGGAGAATATGTCATTCTAGCTGTATTCTAGAAAAGAATATGATTGGGTTCCCTCCTTGCTTCAAAATCTTTAGTGATATAAATTGATTTAGTTGTATGGCAGAAGAAAATTCAAGACAGTAATAACAGTGAAGTTGTGCCATGGTTAGCCATCTCTATGTTTTCTGCAGTTTATAGTGAAAGTTCAAAGCTGAAAGTGAAGCAAAGTCACAAAAACGATTGCAGTTTGTAACAAAAAGGAGAATGAACACCTAAAGCCACAGTTAAGGAGTCTAAAGCAGTCACAGGCCAAGAGACTGTGGTTGTAAAAGAGGTTATTGCTACTAAGAATAAATTGAGCACTTTTTATAGGAGGAATGGAAACATACCTAGTGTGTAAAGCCTATGCAGCAGAAGCTAGGCCTGTGACAATGCAAACACATTTGAAGAATTTTTATTTGAAACGTGCCTGGATGGGTCTTCTATGCATTTCCATCATAGAGACGCTGAGATAGGATTGTAATGAAAATCTGGGCTACATAGTGACTACTGGCCTACTTAGGCTACAATACCATCTCTTAAGACATACAACAAATTAAATAGAAAAGAGTCCTTAACAAAAGAGTGCCTACAACTATGCCTTCAAGCATTGTCACGTAGGAGAGTGGTTTGTGGTTTCCAGTGTACAGACACCTTACTCCTGTGAGTAAGAGATAGGACCTGACAGCAAATATTAACATTATATTACAGTACTGATTCTGAAGAAATGTAGGGTGCAAGAATACGATAGTGAGAGGTTTAATAATACTTCTACCAAGGCTACAGAAGACAAGGCATTATGTACCATCTATGTATTTCATGCATGGAGCTCAAGTATATACTGGGGCTGGTGCTACAAAGGTAAGGCACTGAGAATTACAGATCATTGTAAGTACAATTGTGTGGTGTATTAGGCAAAGCAAGCTGTGCCTGATCTGATAGATAGGGCACACATGCTTCCATCAAGTAGAGTTAGAAGGACAGAACTAAAAAGAAAATTATAGTGCAGATAATATAATCCAGAATCCATATCTAGACAAGAGTCATTTAGTATTTTTTTCTGTGTTTTAATCATGTGTGACTATTTATTTATGGCCAAATTCTTTCCTTTTAGAATGAAAATGATTATGCTATTACTGGATGAAAGGATGTTTCTTGGATATATGAACTGGTCATTTATTTTATTTATTTATATTTTACTTTATTTTATTTTATTTATTTCTCTGATACTTGAAGTTAAGACATTAACTGGACTCTCAAAGAAGACTTTGAGTTTTCAACAGCAAAGAAAAGTTATGACTAGAAAGTGTTGAAGTTCTATCACATGTATTTTGCATTATGTGATGGCAATACATCAATGGGGGCAGACAGGACAAATATTGTGGTTTATGTATTAAGTGGTGTCCTTTCCACCATCATGATTTTGGACTTCAGTACTCAGAGATTGTCACTGATTTGGTTGTTTCTCAAATATGTGAAGGTAGTGAGTAATTTTCAGGAAGCAGAGTTGGGGACGTTTAAGAGAACTTTCCATGTATGGTTTGTCATTGATTTTTTTCTGCTGTTTCATTCTGGGACATCATGATAAAAATAAAATATCTTTCACATTCTTCTTTGATAATATAAGTTCCAACCATGCATCCTGTCTTTTCTACCTTGATGGATTTTATCTCAAGCTGTGAACCACAATCAACTTCTCCTCCTTCAAGTATTTGTTTATATCAGGAAGGAAATTAACAGACATATTTATTCTATAGTTCATGTTATTAAACCAAATGCATTTCACTGCTATAAGTATAGATAAGTTGAAGGCTATTATGATTTTCTTGACTTTCTAGAAGTATATGACAAAATTCATGAATGATGGGGAAAATGTTATACTTCCTATTTTTTGTTTGATTTCTTACATTTCCTGTTTAGGACACTACAAACACACACACACACCACACACACACGCACATGCACATGCGCACACACACACACAAACACATATACACATACACACAGACACACACATACACACACACTCACACACATATGCATATACACATATGTATGCATGTATGTGTGTATGTAGTTTCTGAAACCATGTAATTCCATACTGCATGTTACTGTATTCATTGATTAATGTAGTAAATGTTATTCAATATCTAATATGTGCTTAATTTTGCATGGAACACCACTAATTCGGTTTATACATGTTTTGACCTCTTTTGCGCTATGATTGAACCTCATGGACAAATTCAACTAGTATTCTTCTGGAGTCTGGCTAGTAGAAGTAACTTATAAGACATTGTTGATGATGAAGTCATCATGGTGCTACATTTTCCCTGCTTTATACCATGTTGGTACCATTTTCCAACACATCTGTTTATCATGACATGTTTAATGGGTGCCCTGGTAACCTTCTTCACTTTGGCTGTTTGCTCTTTGTTTTGGTGATACCTTTCTTCATCAAAAGCATCTTTTTTTCTAACACAAGATCAGAAATATTCTGAAAGAAAGGTTGTCAAGATCACTAACACATAGAATAAGTGGGCAGACCTAAGAGTATGTCCTTACACCAGTAGCTCTTACATATTACCACAATATATCACTTCCTCTTTCTCTTTTCACAGCACAATATGAGCTCAGTTCATAAACATTAAGTGTGGATACTTAACTAAGTGGGGAAAAATTAGCCATGGAAGGAGTTTTAGAGAAAAAGTGTGGAACACAGCCTGAAGGAATTACAATTCAGAGACTGAATTACAATTCATCCCCATCTGGGGATCCATCCCATATACAATCACCAAAGACAGACACTATTGTGGATGCCAACAAGTGCTTGCTGACAGGAATATGATAAAGCTGTCTCCTGAGAGGCTCTGCCAGTACCTGACAAATTCAAAAGTGGATACTTACAGCCATCCATTGGTCTGAGCACAAAGTCCCCAGTGAAGAAGCTAGAGAAAGGACCCTAGGAGCTAAAGGGTTTGCAGCCCCTAAGGACGAACAACAATATGAACTAACTAGTACCCTCAGAGCTCTCAGGGACTAAACCACCAACCAAAGAATACACATGTTGGGACTCATGGCTCCAGCTACATATGTAGCAGAGGATGGCCTTCTTAGTCATCAATGGGAGAAGAGGCCCTTGGTCCTGTGAAGGTTCTATGCCCCAGTGTAGGGGAATGCCAGATGCAGGAAGCTGGAGAGGTTGGGTTGGTGAGCAGGGAGAGGGGGTAGGGAATAGGGGAAGCCAGGAAAAGGGAGAATATTTGAAATCTAAATAATGAAAATATTCTTGAAATAAAAATAAATATATTTTTGTTAAAAATTAAAAAAATTATGCTATATGCCAGTGAGATGGACTCATGTGGTTGAGTGCGCTAGGCAGTTGTTGAAAGCCTGATGTCTTAACGTCAGTTTCTAGGACCCATATGGTAGAAGGAAAGAAACAGTACCCATGTACTGGCTTTTGATATACACATTCATACCATGGCACATAACCACCTCATAGTAAATGACTAACATATAATTTTTTTGGAGTTTAAATTATGTCGTAATTGTGTCTAAAGTAAAAAAGTAGTGTCTCCCCAAAATCCTTCTCTAAATTGTTCTCATTTTAATGTACATATATTTGGTTAAATCATAAAAATATTTCTAATTAAAAAAATCTAATAAAAAAAGAAAAAAGAAAAAGCCAGTTGCACTCAAAAAAATACAAAAAAAGAGAAATATAATTAGTAAAGGGGAAGCAAGCTTCCCTATACACAGACTAAGACTGATTTGTAAGTAGTTTCCCTAAAGGAGAGAAGAACTCATAGAAAAATTTTCCTTTTAATATTTCTTTCTTTCTTTTTTGTTTCACTCCCTGAAGGACTGTCCCTTCTTGTATGTCATCTAGCTCTCTCAATAGCTAAAGCAGGAAATATACAGCTGCTCTTCCATGAAAATTAAGACTCTTCCTGTCAAGCACTGCAACTGGCTGTTGGCTAATTTCATGATTTCCAATCTATCAACTGGCTGTTGGCTAATTTCATGATTTCCAATCTATCAACCGTTAGATTACATTGTTCTTGTCATATTATATTCTACTTTCTTTGCAGAGAAAATGGACCAAATATCACAGTGAAACTTATTCAACTCTTCAATTACTTGCATATAGAAGTCCAATAATATATAAAATGAACATCAGTAGGATCCTGGCCATTGGCAATAATTTACAGGCTGTGAAGTTTTTCTGCAACACTTTCAAAATGTTTTAGACCAAAGATAGGAATTTTGTTTCCTAATTGCTACTCATCAAACCTTTAGTATACTGTTGACAGGCACTAACCACCTACTAAATACTATGATTTTTAATAAAGATGTATTAATTTATTTCAACAAAATGTGCCTATTCAAGACTAGACATATAGATTGCTTTTATCATAAAAATATGCTGATATCACCTGTCAGTTAAAACAAGTCACTTTAGCACATATTTAAACTTAAGATGGGATCCTCTAATATGCATAATAAGAAGTCACTGGCAATTTCACTGTATTGTAGTCCTTCACAGTAGGACTGGTTCTACTGCAATTTATTTTAATTCTGTAATATAGACGTTACTTCCTCGGATACTACAGTGTTTATGATAAAGTAACTAAATAAAACACAAACTAGTTTTTATTTATCCATCAATAATCTTGAAAGAAATAGGGTTTGATCACAATTTGAAAAGAAATAATATCTGATAAATAAAACCTATAACACAATCCTGACTTCTCAGAGCTTCTGTCTCTGCCCTGTTTTTATAGTCCCCTGGCACTTCCAGAATGATGGAATTGCTCTTCTTTTCCTTCACTATTTTCCTTCAACTTTTTACAGCACAAGGGGTTTATCTCTAATTGGCTGTTTCCTATGAAATCCATTCCCAGACTTAACGATGAAAATTACTTTTTATTCAAACATTTTATCTCACTTAGAAAGACAGGTATAATAAATCACACATTCTCTCACGAAGTTACAATAATCAGTGTAAGATTACCTAAGCTTCATAATGTGTTTGATGCTGATGCTTGCTCTCTGTTGAAATTGTAAACATGTCAAATAATCTCTTTGATCTTTCCAAGCCAAGAACTTAGAATACTAGAGTGCTAACTATATTTTCCTAGGAGTCTGGTTGTTTCTTTAAGTATCCCAATCTAATGTTTATAAAAAGAAAAACTAAAGATAAAATAAATATTAAATAAACTAGCTATTGAAAAAATGTGCCTGGATCCCGATGGAAAGGTAAGGAATTATTACAAGATAGACACTCACTCATTCAGACACTCCATTTAAATCTCAAAACAGTTAATGAGGAAGGTGCAATGATTTCTTTCCTACAGATGGGAAAATTGAATAGCACAGTGCCTAAACCACCCATCTGAGATTAATCACTCACTGAACAGTCAGAACAAAATTTTAGTTCTCTTAAGCTCCAAAGGATTTTTCTCTAGAAATGAAAAAGAATGATGTTTTAGGTAAGTAAAATAATACTCTTAGAGTAAGCTTTTACTTGATTAACAGAAAATCATTAAGATAGTCTGTTTACCCTATATTTTTCCTTACATTAGGAAAATATTTAGTTTATGATATTAATTTACTTTTATCTGTATTAATAAGTCAAGGAATTCCAAAATGATTATGCCATATTTCTGTAAAAAACTTATTAACACTATTTACTTCAATAAATTATGAATATTCTTGAACTTCTGTGAAATACAACAGTACAGAATCCTTAAATTTGTCTTGAGGATAGTAAAATGAAGAGGATTCTCTACATAATATAGACTGTCAGTTTAACTCTCTCTGGAGTTGAGTGTACTCTCTTATTGTTGTTTACACTATGAATTTATGACCCTGAACTAAGATGATTCTAGCAATATCTAACCTGAAAGTTTGTTTTCTTGTGTCTAGCTGCCATACTACTAGAAAATATTATGGAAATTTCCAAGGAGGGAAGTAATTCAACAGTCTTCCCCAACTGCAACACTTAGGAATCATGACAATGAGAAGCATGAAAAGACATGGATAAGGGAGAAATAAGTGGCAATTACATGTCAGTGGCAACAAATAGCTGTTTTATTGGTCCCACCCAACAGAGAAGAATCATGCCTTATACTGGAAATCTACACAGCTTCCTGGGGCTTGTAAGTCATGAACTTTTAGAAAAGAATCTACTACCACAACTTCACTGGACAGTATAAACGTTTGCACTTTAAATCTTTGTACACACGGATAACTGAAGCTATGACACCCTAAAAAGAAGCTTTATTTACATAAAATGGAGAGCATCACAGAAAAATCACAAGTAGTCATACTGCAGACACCAATAGTGGTAACACAATGCAAAGAGATAGATCTATATCCCATCTCATGCATCTGAAAATCAGGGATCATCTCAGAATAGGAAGTCAAAAGATTGTAGGAGTCAGAATAGTCTGAAGTGAGACAATCTGTCCTAGAAATGACTGAATGAACAAAACCATAACAATAGCAATATTAGTATGCATATTATCATAAAGGAGGGAAAACTTTGCAATTATCTCACTCCTAGACAAACAATTGGGTGGAACTAATGACTGCTGAGAGGGAGAATTAGCCTTTTCCAGGATTGAAACCCTTATCTGCTGTCCAAATGTCAGTGGAACTAAAGCCACATACATACACAAGACAAGGATAACAACAAAGTGACTCAGTAGGTTGTATGTATATGTGTTCATGTGTAGATTACATACACATACACATGTCACATATGTGTATATGTTTATGTGTGACAATAATAGTAGAAAAGGCTACCAGCTTGTCAGTGATATTCAAGAGACGGGTTTGAACACTAGAGGCTGGAAGGGACTAGAAGAAATAATGGCAGGAAAAGTGCTATACATTCATTTTATCTATGAACATATTCATCTCTTTTTTATTCATTTCACATTCTTTATATTACTTAAAATATGAAAAGCAAAATCTGAAATCAAGATCCACAATGGTCCAAATATCTCAAAACCTCACTTCTATTTGTTATATAGGCAGCACTGTGATGTAAAATAAAGTAAATTCCTACCATAGGTAAGTAATTTAGTATAGCAGAATGTTGTCAGAAATGATTTTATAGCTATGTTTATTCATTAGAAGATTAGTATTAGTTATCTCCCCAATTTATGTTGTGTCAAGACTTAGTTCACACCCAGCTCTGACCCAAGCATTATTGGGTTGAGTTTTATGTCATGGACTGGACCTTAAAACAAATCAGATATTAGTTGGTTACTCGCACAAGATTTGTGCCATTATTGCACCAGTCTGATTTGTAGATTGGTCACTATTGTAAATCAGAGGGTTTGTGTGTAGCCAGGTTGGTTTTTGTCTTTATCCTTTGGCAGGGTTCAGAGTAATTTTCTCTATCATGACTATGAGTTCTTATGTGTGAGGCCCTCAGTAGGCAGCGGCTGAACTTCTTTGTGTTCAATGAGTTATAAAGGTGTTTTCTTCAGCAATAGCCCTTATGTTAGTTATGTTAGTTATGTTAGAGAAACTAGCATGTTTAACTATAGCCTGGGTTGTTTGTGGGCAATTTGGCTAACAACTTGATTAGATGCTACCCATTACATTCCAGTACATTTGATGTACTGGATATCTCCTTTGGTGACAAGAGATGTTCTGTTAGGACACTAGTATTTATTCTACCACTTTATTTTATTTTTTCACTCAGACAGGCATATATTATAGGAAGCTTCTACTGTATTAGATTTTCATACGACCCCTGAAATAGCCCTGACTTTTTGTTGATCCTCCTTGTATATTATCCCTCACCCTTTATCTTCTTTTCACTTCCCTATGATTTCCTCCTATTCTCAATTTGAAGACTATTACCTAGGTTCAACTCCATCATATTTAGTGTATCTGTCCTTATGTTGAGGTCTTTGTTCCATTTGGAGTTGAGTTTTGTGTGATGAGTATGGATTTAGTTAAACTCTTTGACATGAACCATTCAGTTTGATCAGCAATTTGTTGAAGAAGTTAACTCCCTTTCTAGTATGGCTTCTGTCTTCTTTATCAACAGGTGTCTGTAAGTCTGTGGAGTTATTTCTGAGTCTTCAATTATATTTTGTTGATCAAGAAATTTTTCATAAACTCTGCTATTCTAGATTATAACAGTGAAAATGTATAGTGTTTGTTTTTTTCTTGATACAGACTTTACAAATGAAATGTATGACTAAAATCAAAGTAGTGGTTTCCACAATACAGAATAACATAATCCAAATCCAAAGCCAGACACAATTGAAGCATGTAGAGGGATTTGGGCACAAATCCCTTCCCTTCCTGTGGTAGTCTTGACAATTATTAGCTATTGGGAAAGGGAGACTTTTCCTTTAAGAGTATAGCTTCTGGTATTTGATCACATTCAAATGGAAGAGTACTTTGAGGAATATCTGCTTAGTGTAACCTGTCTTTTGAGGGAGGAAAATACTGCAAAGTATGGTGAGTAGGAAAAAAGAGTTGGGTCAGGGAAGAGTTAGAGAGGGAGTGGCTATGGCCAAACATGCATAAAATTCAAAGTTCTAATAAAAGTTTCCATTGCTTTTAGCTAGTGACAGTGTTTTCTGTAGTGAATGTCAGCACTCATTAATCCATCCTTTCAAGGTTTAATAAGAATTATAAAATATATGAGCTAATAAATGCATACATTTGTCAAGAAGAGATATAATACAAATAGACAAGCAGAGAGTGATAGCAATGTTGTAGTGGTTTGAATAAAAATAGCTCTCACAGAAACATATATTCAAATGCTTTGTCACCAGTGAGTGACACGCTTTGAAGGGATTAGAAGGATTATAATGGTGTGGCCTTGTTAGAGGATATGTGACACTGAGGATGGGCTTTGACTTTGGAAGAGCACAAACCAGTCCAGTGTCTGTCTCTTCGCCTGCAGAACAGGATATAATTGTGATCAGCTACTTCTCCAGTATCATGTATGCTAACATGATCACTGCCATGCTAACAATGGACTAAACTTCTGAAAGTCTATTCAAGCCTCATATTCAATGCTTCGATTTATGAGACTTCCGTAGGGCATTATGTCTCTTCCCAGCAACAGAAGAGAGACTAGAACAAATTCCTGCCTGACCAATAGCTCCTGCCTTAAGAGAGCAGTGAGTAACTTTGATTAAAATGTGGAAGACATTCAAAGAAACCAACTGAGAATTTTACAACAAGCAGGCTTAGAGAAACTTTCAAAATCCTCTGCAAGACACTGGAATATCACACCAGTGGTGATGCTTCTTTGGGAACAGTTAGTTTATGTGATTAGAAAATGATGATGAAATCAGTGTGCAAATATATTTAAAAGTCAAGGAAAGTTTGACTTTATACCCAAGGAATATAAAAAAAAATGTTTGAAAAATCTGATTTAGTCAGGAACTAACTGGAATCAATTTTCTCAGCAAAGTGCTCATTATAATATAATTAGTAAGCAATTTATACCATAATTATAATTTGTTATAAATTATGAGTCAATAACTATTCCATTCATCTTGTAAAAGTCAATACTATAAGAATCCTGGATACCCATTCCATTACAGATGAAGCTATATACTTTTCTGCTGTTGCTTGCATATTTATCAAATAAAGGATACAGTTAATGTATTAAATAGTATACATCTGAATTCAGCCAGAAAACATCACATGAACATTTTCGTTGAATTGAAAATATTTTTTCATAGATTTTAATTAACAAAAGTATTTATAATTTCACTGAAAAAAGCAATATAGAGGTTTCTATATGATGTCATGATCCAAGGTTAGGTCCTGATCTCATCATTAGAGCTTAAGATATATTATCTAATCTAAGCATTTGTTTGTTTGTTTTGTTTTGTTTGTTTTGTTCTATGGCATTTTCAAAGTTTAATAAGCCAGTCTTATTGCTAGTCTTTGGTCACAAATTACATATTGCTATCTATATTATTTGTGGAAATAGTAGAGTCTTTATTAGATTATAATTTTTTCCTTTAGTGATAATATGAAAACAACATATATTAATACATTAAAATGTCAATATTCTATTGTGTTTTCATGGATAACAATCTTTGAAACACTTAGATGTACATACAGGAAGATAACTCCTATGAATCTGAAGCAAATATTGTATTTGAAAGAGTAATTATAGAATTAATTATATATCCTAAAGTCTGTAATTGGTTGCTAGAGGTCTAATATAAACATAATAGTAAAAGAAAGGTAGTCATAGACTGAGTAAGGTTTTGGAGCACACTATTTATATGTAAGTTAATTTTTACATGATCAGTATTCTATTGCTGTAGTTTAAGAACTATTTACTTCCTTAAATAAATATGCTCAAACTCAAGAAGGTTTCATTAAATGTCACATGCAATATTCAGTATGCTCACACAGACACAGAAGGTAGTCATTAATTCAATACCTTGAAATATTTATGCAATATAAGTCTAAATATTTCTACTTTAAATTAAAAATATTAACTGAAAATATGCAAAACTGTTTAAGTGAAATGCTAAAATGTTTTGACAGGATCTTGTGAACACAGAAATACATAGTGAAAACTTTAATCAGCTGTTGTCTTATCAAATGGTCAATGAAACCCAGTTGCCTAATTCAACACTTTATACAAACACAGGCTAAAAAATGTCTGTTAATTTTCTTGTTCTTTGAAACAGTCTTTTGAGGAATTTATCAACTTTCTGAAAAGGAGTAAGCAAAGGCAGAGATCATCTTGCCATTTGTATAGTGTGAGTCTATATCCATGAGCTTTCAAAAATGCTGACCACTCATCTTTAAACTACTGTTCCTTAGCCTAAACTGAGATCTTAACTCTGAGGAATCCATGCTTTTTAATAAAATTTCAGCACTTCTTCACAAAGGGAAGTGGCAATATCTGAACACTGTTTCTTGTTAATGTAGTTCTCATTCCAACAATGAGCTCTTTCCCAAGGATGACACAATGAATCCCGAGGAGACTTTCCCATATTAAATAGTGTGAAAGCTAGTTTCGCTTTGCTTCATTTCCCCTTATTTGCTTTAATAGTTATATCATCTAGATACAGAAAAGAAGATGAATTGTAACAATATTCTTGTTGTATTTTCTAATTTTAATTAAAATAGCCTTGAAATATCCTGAGAAACCTCATTTTGTGTTCAGTTTGTTCAGCATTTTTTAAGTGTCACAAGACACATTTACTTTATGTTTGTTATAAAAAGTCTTCTAAAAAAATTTCTTCTTTCATGGGTACTTTATGATTTGCATTGAGAGTGTAAATAATCTTGATTTAAAAACACTATAGTGATTGAGATTTACTAACAAATTTTGTAAATATAGCAATATTTTAAAAAGTCATATGGCCTCACACTTACTTATAAACATTTTATCATCTGTATTTCCCCCTTACTGTACTGGTTTGAACCTCTTCAGCTACAAAGTCTTCTATCACTTCAGGGAGGAAAATCTACTTTATGAAATAGTAGTTTCAAAACAGCTTCCAGCT